>NW_026558434.1:0-201324 GCF_026930045.1 Uloborus diversus
AGTCACTCTGTCAGTCAGCCAGTGACTCTGTCAGTCAGTCAGTGACTCTGTCAGTCAGTCAGTCACTTTGTCAGTCAGTCAGTCACTTTGACAGTCAGTCAGTCAGTCAGGCACTCTCTCAGTCAGTCAGTGAGTCACTCTGTCAGTCAGTCAGTCTGTCACTCTATCAGTCATTCAGTAAGTCACTCTGTCTCTCAGTCAGTCAGTCACTCTGTCAGTCAGTCAGTCAGTCAGGCTCTCTGTCAGTCAGTCAGTCACCCTATCAGTCAGTCAGTCAGTCACTCTGTCAGTCAGTCAGTCAGTCAGTGACTCTGTCAGTCAGTCAGTGACTGTGTCAGTCAGTCAGTCACTTTGTCAGTCAGTCAGTCAGTCAGTCACTCTGTCAGTCAGTCAGTCAGTCAAAATGTCTGTCAGTCAGTCAAAATGTCTGTCAGTCAGTCAGTCAGTCACTCTGTCAGTCAGTCAGTCAGTCACTCTGTCAGTCAGTAAAAATGTCCGTCAGTCAGTCAGTCACTTTGTCAGTCAGTCAGTCAGTCACTTTGTCAGTCAGTCAGTCAGTCAGTAAGTCAGTCTGTCAGTCAGTAAGTCAGTCTCTCTGTCAGTAAGTCAGTCACTCTGTCAGTCAGTAAGTCAGTCTCTCTGTCAGTCAGTCAGTCACTCTGTCAGTCAGTCAGTCACTCTGTCAGTAACTCTGTCACTTGGTCAGTCTTTCAGTCATTTTGTCAGTCACTTTTGTCAGTCAGTCACTCTGTCAGTCCGTCAGTCAATCACTCAGTCAGTCAGTCACTCAGTCAGTCAGTCAGTCACCCAGTAAGTCAGTCACTCAGTCAGTCTATCAGTCTGTCAGTCACCCTCTCAGGCAGTCAGTCACTCTGTCTGTCAGTCAGTCAGTCACCCTATCAGTCAGTCAGTCACTCTGTCTGTCAGTCAGTCAGTCAGCCTATCAGTCAGTCAGTCAGACAGTCAGGCACTCTGTCAGTCAGTCTGTCAGTCTGTCAGTCAGTCAGTCAATCAGTCACTCTCTCAGTCAGCCAGTGACTCTGTCAGTCAGTCAGTGACTCTGTCAGTCAGTCAGTCACTTTGTCAGTCAGTCAGTCATTTTGTCAGTCAGTCAGTCAGTCACTCTGTCAATCAGTCTGTCTGTCAGTAAGTCAGTCTCCCTGTCAGTAAGTCATTCTCTCTGTCAGTAAGTCAGTCACTCTGTCAGTCAGTCAGTCACACTGTCAGTCAGTCAGTCACTCTGTCAGTCACTCTGTCATTTAGTCAGTCTGTCAGTCACACTTTCAGTCAGTCTGTCAGTCAGTCAGTCAGTTACTCAGTCAGTCACTCAGTCAGTCAGTCAGTCAGACAGTCAGTCACTCTGTCAGTCAATCGTTCAGTCAGTCACTCTCTCATGCAGTCAGTCACTCTGTCAGTCAGTCAGTCTTTCATTCTATCAGTCAGTCAGTCAGTCACTCTGTCAGTCAGTCATTCAGTCAGTCACTCTGTCAGTCAGTCACTCTGTCTGTCAACCAGTCAGTCACTCTGTCAGTCACTCAGTCAGTTAGACAGTCAGTCAGTCACTCTGTCAGTCAGTCAGTCAGTCACCCTATCAGTCAGTCAGTCAGTCAGTCACTCTGTCAGTCAGTCTGTCATTCTATCAGTCAGTCAGTCAGTCAGTCACTCTGTCAGTCAGTCAGTCAGTCACTCTGTCAGTCAGTCAGTCAGTCACTCTATCAGTCATTCAGTCAGTCACTCTATCAGTCATTCAGTCAGTCAGACACTCTGTCTATCAGTCAGTCAGTAACTCTGTCTGTCAGTCAGTTAGACAGTCAGTTGGTCAGTCAGTTAGGCAGTCAGTCAGTCACTCAGTCAGTCATCCTGTCAGTCAGTCAGTCACCCTGTCAGTCAGTCAGTCAGTCACTCTGTCAGTCAGTCAGTCAGTCAGTCAGTCACTCTGTCTCTCAGTCAGTCAGTCACTCTGTCAGTCTGTCAGTCAGTCAGTCACTCTGTCAGTCAGTCAGTCAGTCCGTCACTCTGTCAGTCAGTCAGTCAGTCACCCTATCAGTCAGTCAGTCAGTCACTCTGTCAGTCAGTCTGTCAGTCAGTTAGTCAGTCACTCTGTCAGTCAGTCAGTCAGTCAAAATGTCTGTCAGTCAGTCAGTCACTTTGTCAGTCAGTCAGTCAGTCACTCTGTCAGTCAGTCAAAATGTCTGTCAGTCACACAGTCACTCTGTATGCCAGTCAGTCACTCTGTCAGTCAGTAAGTCAGTCTCTCTGTCAGTAAGTCAGTCCTCTGTCAGTCAGTCAATCTGTCAGTCACTCTGTAACTCAGTCAGTCAGTCACAATGTCAGTCAGTCAATCAGTCGGTCAGTCTGTCACTCAGTCAGTCAGTCAGTCAGACAGTAAGTCAGTCACTCAGTCAGTCAATCAGTCAGTCAGTCACCCTCTCAGGCAGTCAGTCACTCTGTCACTCAGTCAGTCTGTCAATCAGTCTGCCAGTCTGTCAGTCTGCCAGTCATTCTGTCTGTCAGTCAGTCAGTCACTCTGTCATTCAGTCAGTCAGTCAGTCACTCTGTCAGTCAGTCAATCAGTCAGTCAGTCAGTCACTCAGTCAGTCAGTCAGTCAGACAGTAAGTCAGTCACTCAGTCAGTCAATCAGTCAGTCAGTCACCCTCTCAGGCAGTCAGTCACTCTGTCAGTCAGTCAGTCTGTCAATCAGTCTGCCAGTCTGTCAGTCTGCCAGTCATTCTGTCTGTCAGTCAGTCAGTCACTCTGTCATTCAGTCAGTCACTCTATCAGTCATTCAGTCAGTCAGTCAGTCAGTCAGTCACTGTGTCTATCAGTCAGTCAGTAACTCTGTCTGTCAATCAGTCAGTTAGACAGTCAGTCAGTCAGTCACCCTGTCACAGTCAGTCAGTCACTCTGTCTGTCAGTCAGTCAGTCACTCTGTCACTCTGTCAGTCAGTCAGTCAGTCACTCTACCTCTCAGTCAGTCAGTCACTCTTTCAGTCAGTCAGTCAGTCAGTCTCTCTCTCAGTCAGTCAGTCACCCTATCAGTCAGTCAGTCAGTCACTCTGTCAGTCAGTCTGTCAGTCAGTCAGTCAGTCAGTCACTCTGTCAGTCAGTCAGTCAGTCACTCTGTCAGTCAGTCAGTCAGTCACTCTATCAGTCATTCAGTCAGTCAGTCAGTCAGTCAGACACTCTGTCTATCAGTCAGTCAGTAACTCTGTCTGTCAGTCAGTTAGACAGTCAGTTGGTCAGTCAGTTAGGCAGTCAGTCAGTCACTCAGTCAGTCATCCTGTCAGTCAGTCAGTCACCCTGTCAGTCAGTCAGTCAGTCACTCTGTCAGTCAGTCAGTCAGTCAGTCAGTCACTCTGTCTCTCAGTCAGTCAGTCACTCTGTCAGTCTGTCAGTCAGTCAGTCACTCTGTCAGTCAGTCAGTCAGTCCGTCACTCTGTCAGTCAGTCAGTCAGTCACCCTATCAGTCAGTCAGTCAGTCACTCTGTCAGTCAGTCTGTCAGTCAGTTAGTCAGTCACTCTGTCAGTCAGTCAGTCAGTCAAAATGTCTGTCAGTCAGTCAGTCACTTTGTCAGTCAGTCAGTCAGTCACTCTGTCAGTCAGTCAAAATGTCTGTCAGTCACACAGTCACTCTGTATGCCAGTCAGTCACTCTGTCAGTCAGTAAGTCAGTCTCTCTGTCAGTAAGTCAGTCCTCTGTCAGTCAGTCAATCTGTCAGTCACTCTGTAACTCAGTCAGTCAGTCACTATGTCAGTCAGTCAATCAGTCGGTCAGTCTGTCACTCAGTCAGTCAGTCAGTCAGACAGTAAGTCAGTCACTCAGTCAGTCAATCAGTCAGTCAGTCACCCTCTCAGGCAGTCAGTCACTCTGTCACTCAGTCAGTCTGTCAATCAGTCTGCCAGTCTGTCAGTCTGCCAGTCATTCTGTCTGTCAGTCAGTCAGTCACTCTGTCATTCAGTCAGTCACTCTATCAGTCATTCAGTCAGTCAGTCAGTCAGTCAGTCACTGTGTCTATCAGTCAGTCAGTAACTCTGTCTGTCAATCAGTCAGTTAGACAGTCAGTCAGTCAGTCACCCTGTCACAGTCAGTCAGTCACTCTGTCTGTCAGTCAGTCAGTCACTCTGTCACTCTGTCAGTCAGTCAGTCAGTCACTCTACCTCTCAGTCAGTCAGTCACTCTTTCAGTCAGTCAGTCAGTCAGTCTCTCTATCAGTCAGTCAGTCAGTCACTCTGTCAGTCAGTCTGTCAGTCAGTCAGTCAGTCAGTGACTCTGTCAGTCAGTCAGTGACTCTGTCAGTCAGTCAGTGACTGTGTCAGTCAGTCAGTCAGTCAGTCAGTCACTCTGTCAGTCAGTCAGTCAGTCAGTCAGTCACTCTGTCAGTCAGTAAAAATGTCTGTCAGTCAGTCAGTCACTTTGTCAGTCAGTCAGTCAGTCACTCTGTATGCCAGTCAGTCAGTCACTCTGTCAGTAAGTCAGTCACTCTGTCAGTCAGTAAGTCAGTCTCTCTGTCAGTAAGTCAGTCCTCTGTCAGTCAGTCAGTTACTCTGTCAGTCAGTCAGTGACTCTGTCAGTCAGTCAGTCCCTTTGTCAGTCAGTCAGTTAGTCAGTCACTCTGTCAGTCAGTCAGTCAGTCAAAATGTCTGTCAGTCAGTCAGTCACTTTGTCAGTCAGTCAGTCAGTCACTCTGTCAGTCAGTCAAAATGTCTGTCAGTCAGTTAGTCAATCTGTATGCCAGTCAGTCACTCTGTCAGTCAGTAAGTCAGTCTCTCTGTCAGTAAGTCAGTCCTCTGTCAGTCAGTCAGTCAATCTGTCGGTCACTCTGTCACTCAGTCAGTCAGTCACTCTGTCAGTCAGTCAATCAGTCAGTCAGTCAGTCACTCAGTCAGTCAGTCACTCAGACAGTAAGTCAGTCACTCAGTCAGTCAATCAGTCAGTCAGTCACCCTCTCAGGCAGTCAGTCACTCTGTCAGTCAGTCAGTCTGTCATTCAGACTGCCAGTCATTCTGTCTGTCAGTCAGTCAGTCACTCTGTCATTCAGTCAGTCAGTCAGTCACTCTGTCAGTCAGTCAGTCACTCTATCAGTCAGTCAGTCAGTCACTCTGTCATTCAGTCATTCAGTCAGTCACTCTGTCAGTCAGTCAGTCAGTCACTCTGTCTGTCAGTCAGTCAGTCAGTCAGTCACTCTGTCAGTCAGTCATTCAGTCAGTCTCTCTCTCAGTCAGTCAGTCACCCTATCAGTCAGTCAGTCAGTCACTCTGTCAGTCAGTCTGTCAGTCAGTCAGTCAGTCAGTCACTCTGTCAGTCAGTCTGTCAGTCAGTCAGTCAGTCAGTGACTCTGTCAGTCAGTCAGTGACTCTGTCAGTCAGTCAGTGACTGTGTCAGTCCGTCAGTCAGTCAGCCAGTCACTCTGTCAGTCAGTCAGTCAGTCAAAATGTCTGTCAGTCAGTCAGTCAGTCAAAATGTCTGTCAGTCAGTCAGTCAGTCACTCTGTCAGTCAGTAAAAATGTCTGTCAGTCAGTCAGTCAATTTGTCAGTCAGTCACTCTGTATGCCAGTCAGTCAGTCACTCTGTCAGTAAGTCAGTCAGTCACCCTATCAGTCAGTCAGTCAGTCAGTCAGGCACTCTGTCAGTCAGTGTCAGTCAGTCTGTCAGTCAGTCAGTCAGTCAGTCACTCTGTCAGTCAGTCAATCAGTCACTCTGTCAGTCAGTCAGTCAGGCAGTCACTCTGTCAGTCAGTCAGTCAGTCAGTCAGTGACTCTGTCAGTCAGTCAGTGACTCTGTCAGTCAGTCAGTCCCTTTGTCAGTCAGTCAGTTAGTCAGTCACTCTGTCAGTCAGTCAGTCAGTCAAAATGTCTGTCAGTCAGTCAGTCACTTTGTCAGTCAGTCAGTCAGTCACTCTGTCAGTCAGTCAAAATGTCTGTCAGTCAGTTAGTCAATCTGTATGCCAGTCAGTCACTCTGTCAGTCAGTAAGTCAGTCTCTCTGTCAGTAAGTCAGTCCTCTGTCAGTCAGTCAGTCAATCTGTCGGTCACTCTGTCACTCAGTCAGTCAGTCACTCTGTCAGTCAGTCAATCAGTCAGTCAGTCAGTCACTCAGTCAGTCAGTCAGTCAGACAGTAAGTCAGTCACTCAGTCAGTCAATCAGTCAGTCAGTCACCCTCTCAGGCAGTCAGTCACTCTGTCAGTCAGTCAGTCTGTCATTCAGACTGCCAGTCATTCTGTCTGTCAGTCAGTCAGTCACTCTGTCATTCAGTCAGTCAGTCAGTCACTCTGTCAGTCAGTCAGTCACTCTATCAGTCAGTCAGTCAATCACTCTGTCATTCAGTCATTCAGTCAGTCACTCTGTCAGTCAGTCAGTCAGTCACTCTGTCTGTCAGTCAGTCAGTCAGTCAGTCAGTCAGTCACTCTGTCAGTCAGTCATTCAGTCAGTCATTTTGTCAGTCTGTCAGTTAGTCACTGTGTCTGTCAGCCAGTCAGTCACTCGGTCAGTCAGTCAGTCAGTTAGACAGTCAGTCACTCAGTCACTCAGTCAGTCAGTCTGTCAGACAGCAGTCAGTCACTCTGTCAGTCAGTCAGTCAGTCAGTCAGTCACCCTCTCAGGCAGTCAGCCACTCTGTCATTCAGTCTGTCAATCAGACTGCCAGTCTGTCAGTCTTCCAGTCACTCAGTCTGTCTGTCAGTCATTCACTGTCATTCACTCAGTCAGTCAGTCACTCTGTCACTCAGTCAATCAGTCACTCTCTCAGTCAGTCAGTCAGTCACACTGTCAGTCAGTCTGTCAGTCAGTCAGTCAGTCAGTCACTCTGTCAGTCAGCCAGTGACTCTGTCAGTCAGTCAGTGACTCTGTCAGTCAGTCACTCTGTCAATCAGTCTGTCAGTCAGTTAGTCAGTCTCTCTGTCAGTAAGTCATTCTCTCTGTCAGTAAGTCAGTCACTCTGTCAGTCAGTCAGTCACACTGTCAGTCAGTCAGTGACTCTGTCAGTCAGTCAGTCATTTTGTCAGTCAGTCAGTCAGTCACTCTGTCAATCAATCTGTCAGTCAGTTAGTCAGTCTCTCTGTCAGTAAGTCATTCTCTCTGTCAGTAAGTCAGTCACTCTGTCAGTCAGTCAGTCACTCTGTCAGTCAGTCAGTCAGTCACTCTGTCAGTCAGTCATTCAGTCAGTTACTCTGTCAGTCAGTCACTCTGTCTGTCAGCCACTCAGTCACTCTGTCAGTCACTCAGTCAGTTAGACAGTCAGTCAGTCACTCTGTCAGTCAGTCAGTCAGTCAGTCAGACAGTCAGTCACTCTGTCAGTCAGTCAGTCAGTCAGTCACTCTGTCAGTCAGTCTGTCAGTCAGTCAGACAGTCAGTCGCTCTGTCAGTCAGTCAGTCAGTCACTCTGTCTGTCAGTCTGTCAGTCACTCTGTCAGTCAGTCTGTCAGTCAGTCAGTCAATCAGTCACTCTGTCAGTCAGTCAGTCAGTCACTCTGTCAGTCATTCTGTCAGTCAGTCAGTCAGTCAGTCACTCTGTCAGTCAGCCAGTGACTCTGTCAGTCAGTCAGTGACTCTGTCAGTCAGTCAGTCACTTTGTCAGTCAGTCAGTCATTTTGTCAGTCAGTCAGTCAGTCACTCTGTCAATCAGTCTGTCAGTCAGTAAGTCAGTCTCTCTGTCAGTAAGTCATTCTCTCTGTCAGTAAGTCAGTCACTCTGTCAGTCAGTCAGTCACACTGTCAGTCAGTCAGTCACTCTGTCAGTCACTCTGTCATTTAGTCAGTCTGTCAGTCACACTTTCAGTCAATCTGTCAGTCAGTCAGTCAATCACTCAGTCAGTCACTCTCTCATGCAGTCAGTCACTCTGTCAGTCAGTCAGTCTGTCATTCTGTCAGTCAGTCAGTCAGTCACTCTGTCAGTCAGTCATGCAGTCAGTCACTCTGTCAGTCTGTCACTCTGTCTGTCAGCCAGTCAGTCACTCTGTCAGTCACTCAGTCAGTTAGACAGTCAGTCAGTCAGCCTGTCAGTCAGTCAGTCACTCTGTCAGTCACTCAGTCAGTTAGACAGTCAGTCAGTCACTCTCTCAGTCAGTCAGTCAGTCACTCTGTCAGTCAGTCAGTCTGTCACTCTATCAGTCATTCAGTCAGTCACTCTGTCTGTCAGTCAGTCAGTCACTCTATCAGTCATTCAGTCACTCAGTCAGTCAGTCAGTCACTGTGTCTATCAGTCAGTCAGTAACTCTGTCTGTCAGTCAGTCAGTTAGACAGTCAGTCAGTCAGTCACCCTGTCACAGTCAGTCAGTCACTCTGTCTGTCAGTCAGTCAGTCACTCTGTCAATCAGTCAGTCACTCTGTCAGTCACTCTGTCATTTAGTCAGTCTGTCAGTCACACTTTCAGTCAGTCTGTCAGTCAGTCAGTCAATCACTCAGTCAGTCACTCTCTCATGCAGTCAGTCACTCTGTCAGTCAGTCAGTCTGTCATTTTATCAGTCAGTCAGTCAGTCACTCTGTCAGTCAGTCATTCAGTCAGTCGCTCTGTCAGTCTGTCAGTCAGTCACTCTGTCTGTCAGCCAGTCAGTCACTCTGTCAGTCACTCAGTCAGTTAGACAGTCAGTCAGTCACTCTGTCAGTCAGTCAGTCAGTCACCCTATCAGTCAGTCAGTCAGTCAGTCACTCTGTCAGACAGTCTGTCAGTCAGTCAGACAGTCAGTCACTTTGTCAGTAAGTCAGTCAGTCACTCTGTCAGTCAGCCAGTGACTCTGTCAGTCAGTCAGTGACTCTGTCAGTCAGTCAGTCACTTTGTCAGTCAGTCAGTCGCTTTGTCAGTCAGTCAGTCAGTCAGTCACTCTCTCAGTCAGTCAGTGAGTCACTCACTCAGTCAGTCAGTCTGTCACTCTATCAGTCATTCAGTAAGTCACTCTGTCTGTCAGTCAGTCAGTCACTCTATCAGTCATTCAGTCAGTCAGTCAGTCAGTCAGTCAGTCACTCTGTCTATCAGTCAGTCAGTAACTCTGTCTGTCAGTCAGTCAGTTAGACAGTCAGTCAGTCAGTCACCCTGTCACAGTCAGTCAGTCACTCTGTCTGTCAGTCAGTCAGTCACTCTGTCACTCTGTCAGTCAGTCAGTCAGTCACTCTGTCTCTCAGTCAGTCAGTCACTCTGTCAGTCAGTCAGTCAGTCAGTCTCTCTGTCAGTCAGTCAGTCACCCTATCAGTCAGTCAGTCAGTCACTCTGTCAGTCAGTCAGTCAGTCAGTCACTCTGTCAGTCAGTCAGTCAGTCACCCTATCAGTCAGTCAGTCAGTCAGTCACTCTGTCAGTCAGTCTGTCAGTCAGTCAGACAGTCAGTCACTCTGTCAGTCAGTCAGTCAGTCACCCTCTCAGGCAGTCAGTCACTCTGTCAGTCAGTCAGTCTGTCAATCAGTCTGCCAGTCTGTCAGTCTGCCAGTCATTCTGTCTGTCAGTCAGTCAGTCACTCTGTCATTCAGTCAGTCACTCTATCAGTCATTCAGTCAGTCAGTCAGTCAGTCAGTCACTGTGTCTATCAGTCAGTCAGTAACTCTGTCTGTCAATCAGTCAGTTAGACAGTCAGTCAGTCAGTCACCCTGTCACAGTCAGTCAGTCACTCTGTCTGTCAGTCAGTCAGTCACTCTGTCACTCTGTCAGTCAGTCAGTCAGTCACTCTACCTCTCAGTCAGTCAGTCACTCTTTCAGTCAGTCAGTCAGTCAGTCTCTCTCTCAGTCAGTCAGTCACCCTATCAGTCAGTCAGTCAGTCACTCTGTCAGTCAGTCTGTCAGTCAGTCAGTCAGTCAGTCACTCTGTCAGTCAGTCAGTGACTCTGTCAGTCAGTCAGTGACTGTGTCAGTCAGTCAGTCAGTCAGTCAGTCACTCTGTCAGTCAGTCAGTCAGTCAGTCACTCTGTCAGTCAGTAAAAATGTCTGTCAGTCAGTCAGTCACTTTGTCAGTCAGTCAGTCAGTCACTCTGTATGCCAGTCAGTCAGTCACTCTGTCAGTAAGTCAGTCACTCTGTCAGTCAGTAAGTCAGTCTCTCTGTCAGTAAGTCAGTCCTCTGTCAGTCAGTCAGTTACTCTGTCAGTCAGTCAGTGACTCTGTCAGTCAGTCAGTCCCTTTGTCAGTCAGTCAGTTAGTCAGTCACTCTGTCAGTCAGTCAGTCAGTCAAAATGTCTGTCAGTCAGTCAGTCACTTTGTCAGTCAGTCAGTCAGTCACTCTGTCAGTCAGTCAAAATGTCTGTCAGTCAGTTAGTCAATCTGTATGCCAGTCAGTCACTCTGTCAGTCAGTAAGTCAGTCTCTCTGTCAGTAAGTCAGTCCTCTGTCAGTCAGTCAGTCAATCTGTCGGTCACTCTGTCACTCAGTCAGTCAGTCACTCTGTCAGTCAGTCAATCAGTCAGTCAGTCAGTCACTCAGTCAGTCAGTCACTCAGACAGTAAGTCAGTCACTCAGTCAGTCAATCAGTCAGTCAGTCACCCTCTCAGGCAGTCAGTCACTCTGTCAGTCAGTCAGTCTGTCATTCAGACTGCCAGTCATTCTGTCTGTCAGTCAGTCAGTCAAATTGTCATTCAGTCAGTCAGTCAGTCACTCTGTCAGTCAGTCAGTCACTCTATCAGTCAGTCAGTCAGTCACTCTGTCATTCAGTCATTCAGTCAGTCACTCTGTCAGTCAGTCAGTCAGTCACTCTGTCTGTCAGTCAGTCAGTCAGTCAGTCACTCTGTCAGTCAGTCATTCAGTCAGTCTCTCTCTCAGTCAGTCAGTCACCCTATCAGTCAGTCAGTCAGTCACTCTGTCAGTCAGTCTGTCAGTCAGTCAGTCAGTCAGTCACTCTGTCAGTCAGTCTGTCAGTCAGTCAGTCAGTCAGTGACTCTGTCAGTCAGTCAGTGACTCTGTCAGTCAGTCAGTGACTGTGTCAGTCCGTCAGTCAGTCAGCCAGTCACTCTGTCAGTCAGTCAGTCAGTCAAAATGTCTGTCAGTCAGTCAGTCAGTCAAAATGTCTGTCAGTCAGTCAGTCAGTCACTCTGTCAGTCAGTAAAAATGTCTGTCAGTCAGTCAGTCAATTTGTCAGTCAGTCAGTCAGTCACTCTGTATGCCAGTCAGTCAGTCACTCTGTCAGTAAGTCAGTCAGTCACCCTATCAGTCAGTCAGTCAGTCAGTCAGGCACTCTGTCAGTCAGTGTCAGTCAGTCTGTCAGTCAGTCAGTCAGTCAGTCACTCTGTCAGTCAGTCAATCAGTCACTCTGTCAGTCAGTCAGTCAGGCAGTCACTCTGTCAGTCAGTCAGTCAGTCAGTCAGTGACTCTGTCAGTCAGTCAGTGACTCTGTCAGTCAGTCAGTGACTCTGTCAGTCAGTCAGTCCCTTTGTCAGTCAGTCAGTTAGTCAGTCACTCTGTCAGTCAGTCAGTCAGTCAAAATGTCTGTCAGTCAGTCAGTCACTTTGTCAGTCAGTCAGTCAGTCACTCTGTCAGTCAGTCAAAATGTCTGTCAGTCAGTTAGTCAATCTGTATGCCAGTCAGTCACTCTGTCAGTCAGTAAGTCAGTCTCTCTGTCAGTAAGTCAGTCCTCTGTCAGTCAGTCAGTCAATCTGTCGGTCACTCTGTCACTCAGTCAGTCAGTCACTCTGTCAGTCAGTCAATCAGTCAGTCAGTCAGTCACTCAGTCAGTCAGTCAGTCAGACAGTAAGTCAGTCACTCAGTCAGTCAATCAGTCAGTCAGTCACCCTCTCAGGCAGTCAGTCACTCTGTCAGTCAGTCAGTCTGTCATTCAGACTGCCAGTCATTCTGTCTGTCAGTCAGTCAGTCACTCTGTCATTCAGTCAGTCAGTCAGTCACTCTGTCAGTCAGTCAGTCACTCTATCAGTCAGTCAGTCAATCACTCTGTCATTCAGTCATTCAGTCAGTCACTCTGTCAGTCAGTCAGTCAGTCACTCTGTCTGTCAGTCAGTCAGTCAGTCAGTCAGTCAGTCACTCTGTCAGTCAGTCATTCAGTCAGTCATTTTGTCAGTCTCTCAGTTAGTCACTGTGTCTGTCAGCCAGTCAGTCACTCGGTCAGTCAGTCAGTCAGTTAGACAGTCACTCACTCAGTCACTCAGTCACTCAGTCTGTCAGACAGCAGTCAGTCACTCTGTCAGTCAGTCAGTCAGTCAGTCACCCTCTCAGGCAGTCAGCCACTCTGTCAGTCAGTCTGTCAATCAGACTGCCAGTCTGTCAGTCTTCCAGTCACTCAGTCTGTCTGTCAGTCATTCACTGTCATTCACTCAGTCAGTCAGTCACTCTCACTCAGTCAATCAGTCACTCTCTCAGTCAGTCAGTCAGTCACACTGTCAGTCAGTCTGTCAGTCAGTCAGTCAGTCAGTCACTCTGTCAGTCAGCCAGTGACTCTGTCAGTCAGTCAGTGACTCTGTCAGTCAGTCACTCTGTCAATCAGTCTGTCAGTCAGTTAGTCAGTCTCTCTGTCAGTAAGTCATTCTCTCTGTCAGTAAGTCAGTCACTCTGTCAGTCAGTCAGTCACACTGTCAGTCAGTCAGTGACTCTGTCAGTCAGTCAGTCATTTTGTCAGTCAGTCAGTCAGTCACTCTGTCAATCAATCTGTCAGTCAGTTAGTCAGTCTCTCTGTCAGTAAGTCATTCTCTCTGTCAGTAAGTCAGTCACTCTGTCAGTCAGTCAGTCACTCTGTCAGTCAGTCAGTCAGTCACTCTGTCAGTCAGTCATTCAGTCAGTTACTCTGTCAGTCAGTCACTCTGTCTGTCAGCCACTCAGTCACTCTGTCAGTCACTCAGTCAGTTAGACAGTCAGTCAGTCACTCTGTCAGTCAGTCAGTCAGTCAGTCAGACAGTCAGTCACTCTGTCAGTCAGTCAGTCAGTCAGTCACTCTGTCAGTCAGTCTGTCAGTCAGTCAGACAGTCAGTCGCTCTGTCAGTCAGTCAGTCAGTCACTCTGTCTGTCAGTCAGTCAGTCACTCTGTCAGTCAGTCTGTCAGTCAGTCAGTCAATCAGTCACTCTGTCAGTCAGTCAGTCACTCTGTCAGTCATTCTGTCAGTCAGTCAGTCAGTCAGTCAGTCTGTCAGTCAGCCAGTGACTCTGTCAGTCAGTCAGTGACTCTGTCAGTCAGTCTGTCACTTTGTCAGTCAGTCAGTCATTTTGTCAGTCAGTCAGTCAGTCACTTTGTCAGTCAGTCAGTCATTTTGTCAGTCAGTCAGTCAGTCACTCTGTCAATCAGTCTGTCAGTCAGTAAGTCAGTCTCTCTGTCAGTAAGTCATTCTCTCTGTCAGTAAGTCAGTCACTCTGTCAGTCAGTCAGTCACACTGTCAGTCAGTCAGTCACTCTGTCAGTCACTCTGTCATTTAGTCAGTCTGTCAGTCACACTTTCAGTCAATCTGTCAGTCAGTCAGTCAATCACTCAGTCAGTCACTCTCTCATGCAGTCAGTCACTCTGTCAGTCAGTCAGTCTGTCATTCTGTCAGTCAGTCAGTCAGTGACTCTGTCAGTCAGTCAGTCCCTTTGTCAGTCAGTCAGTTAGTCAGTCACTCTGTCAGTCAGTCAGTCAGTCAAAATGTCTGTCAGTCAGTCAGTCACTTTGTCAGTCAGTCAGTCAGTCACTCTCTCAGTCAGTCAAAATGTCTGTCAGTCAGTTAGTCAATCTGTATGCCAGTCAGTCACTCTGTCAGTCAGTAAGTCAGTCTCTCTGTCAGTAAGTCAGTCCTCTGTCAGTCAGTCAGTCAATCTAACGGTCACTCTGTCACTCAGTCAGTCAGTCACTCTGTCAGTCAGTCAATCAGTCAGTCACTCTGTCAGTCAGTCAATCAGTCAGTCAGTCAGTCAGACAGTCAGACAGTAAGTCAGTCACTCAGTCAGTCAATCAGTCAGTCAGTCACCCTCTCAGGCAGTCAGTCACTCTGTCAGTCAGTCAGTCTGTCATTCAGACTGCCAGTCATTCTGTCTGTCAGTCAGTCAGTCACTCTGTCATTCAGTCAGTCAGTCAGTCACTCTGTCAGTCAGTCAGTCACTCTATCAGTCAGTCAGTCAGTCACTCTGTCATTCAGTCATTCAGTCAGTCACTCTGTCAGTCAGTCAGTCAGTCACTCTGTCTGTCAGTCAGTCAGTCAGTCAGTCAGTCAGTCACTCTGTCAGTCAGTCATTCAGTCAGTCATTTTGTCAGTCTGTCAGTTAGTCACTGTGTCTGTCAGCCAGTCAGTCACTCGGTCAGTCAGTCAGTCAGTTAGACAGTCCGTCACTCAGTCACTCAGTCAGTCAGTCTGTCAGACAGCAGTCAGTCACTCTGTCAGTCAGTCAGTCAGTCAGTCACCCTCTCAGGCAGTCAGCCACTCTGTCAGTCAGTCTGTCAATCAGACTGCCAGTCTGTCAGTCTTCCAGTCACTCAGTCTGTCTGTCAGTCATTCACTCTGTCATTCAGTCAGTCAGTCAGTCACTCTGTCACTCAGTCAATCAGTCACTCTCTCAGTCAGTCAGTCAGTCACACTGTCAGTCAGTCTGTCAGTCAGTCAGTCAGTCAGTCACTCTGTCAGTCAGCCAGTGACTCTGTCAGTCAGTCAGTGACTCTGTCAGTCAGTCACTCTGTCAATCAGTCTGTCAGTCAGTTAGTCAGTCTCTCTGTCAGTAAGTCATTCTCTCTGTCAGTAAGTCAGTCACTCTGTCAGTCAGTCAGTCACACTGTCAGTCAGTCAGTGACTCTGTCAGTCAGTCAGTCATTTTGTCAGTCAGTCAGTCAGTCACTCTGTCAATCAATCTGTCAGTCAGTTAGTCAGTCTCTCTGTCAGTAAGTCATTCTCTCTGTCAGTAAGTCAGTCACTCTGTCAGTCAGTCAGTCACTCTGTCAGTCAGTCAGTCAGTCACTCTGTCAGTCAGTCATTCAGTCAGTTACTCTGTCAGTCAGTCACTCTGTCTGTCAGCCACTCAGTCACTCTGTCAGTCACTCAGTCAGTTAGACAGTCAGTCAGTCACTCTGTCAGTCAGTCAGTCAGTCAGTCAGACAGTCAGTCACTCTGTCAGTCAGTCAGTCAGTCAGTCACTCTGTCAGTCAGTCTGTCAGTCAGTCAGACAGTCAGTCGCTCTGTCAGTCAGTCAGTCAGTCACTCTGTCTGTCAGTCAGTCAGTCACTCTGTCAGTCAGTCTGTCAGTCAGTCAGTCAATCAGTCACTCTGTCAGTCAGTCAGTCACTCTGTCAGTCATTCTGTCAGTCAGTCAGTCAGTCAGTCACTCTGTCAGTCAGCCAGTGACTCTGTCAGTCAGTCAGTGACTCTGTCAGTCAGTCTGTCACTTTGTCAGTCAGTCAGTCATTTTGTCAGTCAGTCAGTCAGTCACTTTGTCAGTCAGTCAGTCATTTTGTCAGTCAGTCAGTCAGTCACTCTGTCAATCAGTCTGTCAGTCAGTAAGTCAGTCTCTCTGTCAGTAAGTCATTCTCTCTGTCAGTAAGTCAGTCACTCTGTCAGTCAGTCAGTCACACTGTCAGTCAGTCAGTCACTCTGTCAGTCACTCTGTCATTTAGTCAGTCTGTCAGTCACACTTTCAGTCAATCTGTCAGTCAGTCAGTCAATCACTCAGTCAGTCACTCTCTCATGCAGTCAGTCACTCTGTCAGTCAGTCAGTCTGTCATTCTGTCAGTCAGTCAGTCAGTGACTCTGTCAGTCAGTCAGTCCCTTTGTCAGTCAGTCAGTTAGTCAGTCACACTGTCAGTCAGTCAGTCAGTCAAAATGTCTGTCAGTCAGTCAGTCACTTTGTCAGTCAGTCAGTCAGTCACTCTCTCAGTCAGTCAAAATGTCTGTCAGTCAGTTAGTCAATCTGTATGCCAGTCAGTCACTCTGTCAGTCAGTAAGTCAGTCTCTCTGTCAGTAAGTCAGTCCTCTGTCAGTCAGTCAGTCAATCTGTCGGTCACTCTGTCACTCAGTCAGTCAGTCACTCTGTCAGTCAGTCAATCAGTCAGTCACTCTGTCAGTCAGTCAATCAGTCAGTCAGTCAGTCAGGCAGTCAGACAGTAAGTCAGTCACTCAGTCAGTCAATCAGTCAGTCAGTCACCCTCTCAGGCAGTCAGTCACTCTGTCAGTCAGTCAGTCTGTCATTCAGACTGCCAGTCATTCTGTCTGTCAGTCAGTCAGTCACTCTGTCATTCAGTCAGTCAGTCAGTCACTCTGTCAGTCAGTCAGTCACTCTATCAGTCAGTCAGTCAGTCACTCTGTCATTCAGTCATTCAGTCAGTCACTCTGTCAGTCAGTCAGTCAGTCACTCTGTCTGTCAGTCAGTCAGTCAGTCAGTCAGTCAGTCACTCTGTCAGTCAGTCATTCAGTCAGTCATTTTGTCAGTCTGTCAGTTAGTCACTGTGTCTGTCAGCCAGTCAGTCACTCGGTCAGTCAGTCAGTCAGTTAGACAGTCAGTCACTCAGTCACTCAGTCAGTCAGTCTGTCAGACAGCAGTCAGTCACTCTGTCAGTCAGTCAGTCAGTCACCCTCTCAGGCAGTCAGCCACTCTGTCAGTCAGTCTGTCAATCAGACTGCCAGTCTGTCAGTCTTCCAGTCACTCAGTCTGTCTGTCAGTCATTCACTCTGTCATTCAGTCAGTCAGTCAGTCACTCTGTCACTCAGTCAATCAGTCACTCTCTCAGTCAGTCAGTCAGTCACACTGTCAGTCAGTCACACTGTCAGTCAGTCAGTCAGTCAGTCACTCTGTCAGTCAGCCAGTGACTCTGTCAGTCAGTCAGTGACTCTGTCAGTCAGTCACTCTGTCAATCAGTCTGTCAGTCAGTTAGTCAGTCTCTCTGTCAGTAAGTCATTCTCTCTGTCAGTAAGTCAGTCACTCTGTCAGTCAGTCAGTCACACTGTCAGTCAGTCAGTGACTCTGTCAGTCAGTCAGTCATTTTGTCAGTCAGTCAGTCAGTCACTCTGTCAATCAATCTGTCAGTCAGTTAGTCAGTCTCTCTGTCAGTAAGTCATTCTCTCTGTCAGTAAGTCAGTCACTCTGTCAGTCAGTCAGTCACTCTGTCATTCTATCAGTCAGTCAGTCAGTCACTCTGTCAGTCAGTCATTCAGTCAGTTACTCTGTCAGTCAGTCACTCTGTCTGTCAGCCACTCAGTCACTCTGTCAGTCACTCAGTCAGTTAGACAGTCAGTCAGTCACTCTGTCAGTCAGTCAGTCAGTCAGTCAGACAGTCAGTCACTCTGTCAGTCAGTCAGTCAGTCAGTCACTCTGTCAGTCAGTCTGTCAGTCAGTCAGACAGTCAGTCGCTCTGTCAGTCAGTCAGTCAGTCACTCTGTCTGTCAGTCTGTCAGTCACTCTGTCAGTCAGTCTGTCAGTCAGTCAGTCAATCAGTCACTCTGTCAGTCAGTCAGTCAGTCACTCTGTCAGTCATTCTGCCAGTCAGTCAGTCAGTCAGTCACTCTGTCAGTCAGCCAGTGACTCTGTCAGTCAGTCAGTGACTCTGTCAGTCAGTCAGTCACTTTGTCAGTCAGTCAGTCATTTTGTCAGTCAGTCAGTCAGTCACTCTGTCAATCAGTCTGTCAGTCAGTAAGTCAGTCTCTCTGTCAGTAAGTCATTCTCTCTGTCAGTAAGTCAGTCACTCTGTCAGTCAGTCAGTCACACTGTCAGTCAGTCAGTCACTCTGTCAGTCACTCTGTCATTTAGTCAGTCTGTCAGTCACACTTTCAGTCAATCTGTCAGTCAGTCAGTCAATCACTCAGTCAGTCACTCTCTCATGCAGTCAGTCACTCTGTCAGTCAGTCAGTCTGTCATTCTGTCAGTCAGTCAGTCAGTCACTCTGTCAGTCAGTCATGCAGTCAGTCACTCTGTCAGTCTGTCACTCTGTCTGTCAGCCAGTCAGTCACTCTGTCAGTCACTCAGTCAGTTAGACAGTCAGTCAGTCAGCCTGTCAGTCAGTCAGTCACTCTGTCAGTCACTCAGTCAGTTAGACAGTCAGTCAGTCACTCTCTCAGTCAGTCAGTCAGTCACTCTGTCAGTCAGTCAGTCTGTCACTCTATCAGTCATTCAGTCAGTCACTCTGTCTGTCAGTCAGTCAGTCACTCTATCAGTCATTCAGTCAGTCAGTCAGTCAGTCACTGTGTCTATCAGTCAGTCAGTAACTCTGTCTGTCAGTCAGTCAGTTAGACAGTCAGTCAGTCAGTCACCCTGTCACAGTCAGTCAGTCACTCTGTCTGTCAGTCAGTCAGTCACTCTGTCAATCAGTCAGTCACTCTGTCAGTCACTCTGTCATTTAGTCAGTCTGTCAGTCACACTTTCAGTCAGTCTGTCAGTCAGTCAGTCAATCACTCAGTCAGTCACTCTCTCATGCAGTCAGTCACTCTGTCAGTCAGTCAGTCTGTCATTTTATCAGTCAGTCAGTCAGTCACTCTGTCAGTCAGTCATTCAGTCAGTCGCTCTGTCAGTCTGTCAGTCAGTCACTCTGTCTGTCAGCCAGTCAGTCACTCTGTCAGTCACTCAGTCAGTTAGACAGTCAGTCAGTCACTCTGTCAGTCAGTCAGTCAGTCACCCTATCAGTCAGTCAGTCAGTCAGTCACTCTGTCAGACAGTCTGTCAGTCAGTCAGACAGTCAGTCACTTTGTCAGTAAGTCAGTCAGTCACTCTGTCAGTCAGCCAGTGACTCTGTCAGTCAGTCAGTGACTCTGTCAGTCAGTCAGTCACTTTGTCAGTCAGTCAGTCGCTTTGTCAGTCAGTCAGTCAGTCAGTCACTCTCTCAGTCAGTCAGTGAGTCACTCACTCAGTCAGTCAGTCTGTCACTCTATCAGTCATTCAGTAAGTCACTCTGTCTGTCAGTCAGTCAGTCACTCTATCAGTCATTCAGTCAGTCAGTCAGTCAGTCAGTCAGTCAGTCAGTCAGTCAGTCAGTCAGTAACTCTCTCTGTCAGTCAGTCAGTTAGACAGTCAGTCAGTCAGTCACCCTGTCACAGTCAGTCAGTCACTCTGTCTGTCAGTCAGTCAGTCACTCTGTCACTCTGTCAGTCAGTCAGTCAGTCACTCTGTCTCTCAGTCAGTCAGTCACTCTGTCAGTCAGTCAGTCAGTCAGTCTCTCTGTCAGTCAGTCAGTCACCCTATCAGTCAGTCAGTCAGTCACTCTGTCAGTCAGTCAGTCAGTCAGTCACTCTGTCAGTCAGTCAGTCAGTCACCCTATCAGTCAGTCAGTCAGTCACTCTGTCAGTCAGTCTGTCAGTCAGTCAGACAGTCAGTCACTCTGTCAGTCAGTCAGTCAGTCACCCTATCAGTCAGTCAGTCAGTCAGTCACTCTGTCAGTCAGTCTGTCAGTCAGTCAGACAGTCAGTCACTCTGTCAGTCAGTCAGTCAGTCACTCTGTCTGTCAGTCAGCCAGTGACTCTGTCAGTCAGTCAGTGACTCTGTCAGTCAGTCAGTCACTTTGTCAGTCAGTCAGTCACTTTGACAGTCAGTCAGTCAGTCAGTCACTCTCTCAGTCAGTCAGTCAGTCACCCTATCAGTCAGTCAGTCAGTCAGTCACTCTGTCAGTCAGTCTGTCAGTCAGTCAGACAGTCAGTCACTCTGTCTGTCAGTCAGTCAGTCACCCTATCAGTCAGTCAGTCAGACAGTCAGGCACTCTGTCAGTCAGTCTGTCAGTCAGTCAGTCAGTCAGTCAGTCAGTCACTCTGTCAGTCAGTCTGTCAGTCAGTCAGTCAATCAGTCACTCTCTCAGTCAGCCAGTGACTCTGTCAGTCAGTCAGTGACTCTGTCAGTCAGTCAGTCACTTTGTCAGTCAGTCAGTCATTTTGTCAGTCAGTCAGTCAGTCACTCTGTCAATCAGTCTGTCTGTCAGTAAGTCAGTCTCCCTGTCAGTAAGTCATTCTCTCTGTCAGTAAGTCAGTCACTCTGTCAGTCAGTCAGTCACACTGTCAGTCAGTCAGTCACTCTGTCAGTCACTCTGTCATTTAGTCAGTCTGTCAGTCACACTTTCAGTCAGTCTGTCAGTCAGTCAGTCAGTTACTCAGTCAGTCACTCAGTCAGTCAGTCAGTCAGACAGTCAGTCAGTCACTCTGTCAGTCAATCGTTCAGTCAGTCACTCTCTCATGCAGTCAGTCACTCTGTCAGTCAGTCAGTCTTTCATTCTATCAGTCAGTCAGTCAGTCACTCTGTCAGTCAGTCATTCAGTCAGTCACTCTGTCTGTCAACCAGTCAGTCACTCTGTCAGTCACTCAGTCAGTTAGACAGTCAGTCAGTCACTCTGTCAGTCAGTCAGTCAGTCACCCTATCAGTCAGTCAGTCAGTCAGTCACTCTGTCAGTCAGTCTGTCATTCTATCAGTCAGTCAGTCAGTCAGTCACTCTGTCAGTCAGTCAGTCAGTCACCCTGTCAGTCAGTCAGTCAGTCACTCTATCAGTCATTCAGTCAGTCAGTCAGTCAGTCAGACACTCTGTCTATCAGTCAGTCAGTAACTCTGTCTGTCAGTCAGTTAGACAGTCAGTTGGTCAGTCAGTTAGGCAGTCAGTCAGTCACTCAGTCAGTCATCCTGTCAGTCAGTCAGTCACCCTGTCAGTCAGTCAGTCAGTCACTCTGTCAGTCAGTCAGTCAGTCAGTCAGTCACTCTGTCTCTCAGTCAGTCAGTCACTCTGTCAGTCTGTCAGTCAGTCAGTCACTCTGTCAGTCAGTCAGTCAGTCCGTCACTCTGTCAGTCAGTCAGTCAGTCACCCTATCAGTCAGTCAGTCAGTCACTCTGTCAGTCAGTCTGTCAGTCAGTCAGTCAGTCAGTGACTCTGTCAGTCAGTCAGTGACTCTGTCAGTCAGTCAGTCAGTCAGTTAGTCAGTCACTCTGTCAGTCAGTCAGTCAGTCAAAATGTCTGTCAGTCAGTCAGTCACTTTGTCAGTCAGTCAGTCAGTCACTCTGTCAGTCAGTCAAAATGTCTGTCAGTCACACAGTCACTCTGTATGCCAGTCAGTCACTCTGTCAGTCAGTAAGTCAGTCTCTCTGTCAGTAAGTCAGTCCTCTGTCAGTCAGTCAATCTGTCAGTCACTCTGTAACTCAGTCAGTCAGTCACTATGTCAGTCAGTCAATCAGTCGGTCAGTCTGTCACTCAGTCAGTCAGTCAGTCAGACAGTAAGTCAGTCACTCAGTCAGTCAATCAGTCAGTCAGTCACCCTCTCAGGCAGTCAGTCACTCTGTCACTCAGTCAGTCTGTCAATCAGTCTGCCAGTCTGTCAGTCTGCCAGTCATTCTGTCTGTCAGTCAGTCAGTCACTCTGTCATTCAGTCAGTCAGTCAGTCACTCTGTCAGTCAGTCAATCAGTCAGTCAGTCAGTCACTCAGTCAGTCAGTCAGTCAGACAGTAAGTCAGTCACTCAGTCAGTCAATCAGTCAGTCAGTCACCCTCTCAGGCAGTCAGTCACTCTGTCAGTCAGTCAGTCTGTCAATCAGTCTGCCAGTCTGTCAGTCTGCCAGTCATTCTGTCTGTCAGTCAGTCAGTCACTCTGTCATTCATTCAGTCACTCTATCAGTCATTCAGTCAGTCAGTCAGTCAGTCAGTCACTGTGTCTATCAGTCAGTCAGTAACTCTGTCTGTCAATCAGTCAGTTAGACAGTCAGTCAGTCAGTCACCCTGTCACAGTCAGTCAGTCACTCTGTCAGTCAGTCTGTCAGTCAGTCAGTCAGTCAGTGACTCTGTCAGTCAGTCAGTGACTCTGTCAGTCAGTCAGTGACTGTGTCAGTCAGTCAGTCAGTCAGTCAGTCACTCTGTCAGTCAGTCAGTCAGTCAGTCACTCTGTCAGTCAGTAAAAATGTCTGTCAGTCAGTCAGTCACTTTGTCAGTCAGTCAGTCAGTCACTCTGTATGCCAGTCAGTCAGTCACTCTGTCAGTAAGTCAGTCACTCTGTCAGTCAGTAAGTCAGTCTCTCTGTCAGTAAGTCAGTCCTCTGTCAGTCAGTCAGTTACTCTGTCAGTCAGTCAGTGACTCTGTCAGTCAGTCAGTCCCTTTGTCAGTCAGTCAGTTAGTCAGTCACTCTGTCAGTCAGTCAGTCAGTCAAAATGTCTGTCAGTCAGTCAGTCACTTTGTCAGTCAGTCAGTCGCTTTGTCAGTCAGTCAGTCAGTCAGTCACTCTCTCAGTCAGTCAGTGAGTCACTCACTCAGTCAGTCAGTCTGTCACTCTATCAGTCATTCAGTAAGTCACTCTGTCTGTCAGTCAGTCAGTCACTCTATCAGTCATTCAGTCAGTCAGTCAGTCAGTCAGTCAGTCACTCTGTCTATCAGTCAGTCAGTAACTCTGTCTGTCAGTCAGTCAGTTAGACAGTCAGTCAGTCAGTCACCCTGTCACAGTCAGTCAGTCACTCTGTCTGTCAGTCAGTCAGTCACTCTGTCACTCTGTCAGTCAGTCAGTCAGTCACTCTGTCTCTCAGTCAGTCAGTCACTCTGTCAGTCAGTCAGTCAGTCAGTCTCTCTGTCAGTCAGTCAGTCACCCTATCAGTCAGTCAGTCAGTCACTCTGTCAGTCAGTCAGTCAGTCAGTCACTCTGTCAGTCAGTCAGTCAGTCACCCTATCAGTCAGTCAGTCAGTCAGTCACTCTGTCAGTCAGTCTGTCAGTCAGTCAGACAGTCAGTCACTCTGTCAGTCAGTCAGTCAGTCACCCTATCAGTCAGTCAGTCAGTCAGTCACTCTGTCAGTCAGTCTGTCAGTCAGTCAGACAGTCAGTCACTCTGTCAGTCAGTCAGTCAGTCACTCTGTCTGTCAGTCAGTCAGTCACTCTGTCAGTCAGTCTGTCAGTCAGTCAGTCAGTCAGTCACTCTGTCAGTCAGCCAGTGACTCTGTCAGTCAGTCAGTGACTCTGTCAGTCAGTCAGTCACTTTGTCAGTCAGTCAGTCACTTTGACAGTCAGTCAGTCTGTCAGTCACTCTCTCAGTCAGTCAGTCAGTCACCCTATCAGTCAGTCAGTCAGTCAGTCACTCTGTCAGTCAGTCTGTCAGTCAGTCAGACAGTCAGTCACTCTGTCTGTCAGTCAGTCAGTCACCCTATCAGTCAGTCAGTCAGACAGTCAGGCACTCTGTCAGTCAGTCTGTCAGTCAGTCAGTCAGTCAGTCAGTCAGTCACTCTGTCAGTCAGTCTGTCAGTCAGTCAGTCAATCAGTCACTCTCTCAGTCAGCCAGTGACTCTGTCAGTCAGTCAGTGACTCTGTCAGTCAGTCAGTCACTTTGTCAGTCAGTCAGTCATTTTGTCAGTCAGTCAGTCAGTCACTCTGTCAATCAGTCTGTCTGTCAGTAAGTCAGTCTCCCTGTCAGTAAGTCATTCTCTCTGTCAGTAAGTCAGTCACTCTGTCAGTCAGTCAGTCACACTGTCAGTCAGTCAGTCACTCTGTCAGTCACTCTGTCATTTAGTCAGTCTGTCAGTCACACTTTCAGTCAGTCTGTCAGTCAGTCAGTCAGTTACTCAGTCAGTCACTCAGTCAGTCAGTCAGTCAGACAGTCAGTCAGTCACTCTGTCAGTCAATCGTTCAGTCAGTCACTCTCTCATGCAGTCAGTCACTCTGTCAGTCAGTCAGTCTTTCATTCTATCAGTCAGTCAGTCAGTCACTCTGTCAGTCAGTCATTCAGTCAGTCACTCTGTCAGTCAGTCACTCTGTCTGTCAACCAGTCAGTCACTCTGTCAGTCACTCAGTCAGTTAGACAGTCAGTCAGTCACTCTGTCAGTCAGTCAGTCAGTCACCCTATCAGTCAGTCAGTCAGTCAGTCACTCTGTCAGTCAGTCTGTCATTCTATCAGTCAGTCAGTCAGTCAGTCACTCTGTCAGTCAGTCAGTCAGTCACCCTGTCAGTCAGTCAGTCAGTCACTCTATCAGTCATTCAGTCAGTCAGTCAGTCAGTCAGACACTCTGTCTATCAGTCAGTCAGTAACTCTGTCTGTCAGTCAGTTAGACAGTCAGTTGGTCAGTCAGTTAGGCAGTCAGTCAGTCACTCAGTCAGTCATCCTGTCAGTCAGTCAGTCACCCTGTCAGTCAGTCAGTCAGTCACTCTGTCAGTCAGTCAGTCAGTCAGTCAGTCACTCTGTCTCTCAGTCAGTCAGTCACTCTGTCAGTCAGTCAGTCACTCTGTCACTCTGTCAGTCAGTCCGTCACTCTGTCAGTCAGTCAGTCAGTCACCCTATCAGTCAGTCAGTCAGTCACTCTGTCAGTCAGTCTGTCAGTCAGTCAGTCAGTCAGTGACTCTGTCAGTCAGTCAGTGACTCTGTCAGTCAGTCAGTCAGTCAGTTAGTCAGTCACTCTGTCAGTCAGTCAGTCAGTCAAAATGTCTGTCAGTCAGTCAGTCACTTTGTCAGTCAGTCAGTCAGTCACTCTGTCAGTCAGTCAAAATGTCTGTCAGTCACACAGTCACTCTGTATGCCAGTCAGTCACTCTGTCAGTCAGTAAGTCAGTCTCTCTGTCAGTAAGGCAGTCCTCTGTCAGTCAGTCAATCTGTCAGTCACTCTGTAACTCAGTCAGTCAGTCACTATGTCAGTCAGTCAATCAGTCGGTCAGTCTGTCACTCAGTCAGTCAGTCAGTCAGACAGTAAGTCAGTCACTCAGTCAGTCAATCAGTCAGTCAGTCACCCTCTCAGGCAGTCAGTCACTCTGTCACTCAGTCAGTCTGTCAATCAGTCTGCCAGTCTGTCAGTCTGCCAGTCATTCTGTCTGTCAGTCAGTCAGTCACTCTGTCATTCAGTCAGTCAGTCAGTCACTCTGTCAGTCAGTCAATCAGTCAGTCAGTCAGTCACTCAGTCAGTCAGTCAGTCAGACAGTAAGTCAGTCACTCAGTCAGTCAATCAGTCAGTCAGTCACCCTCTCAGGCAGTCAGTCACTCTGTCATTCAGTCAGTCACTCTATCAGTCATTCAGTCAGTCAGTCAGTCAGTCAGTCACTGTGTCTATCAGTCAGTCAGTAACTCTGTCTGTCAATCAGTCAGTTAGACAGTCAGTCAGTCAGTCACCCTGTCACAGTCAGTCAGTCACTCTGTCTGTCAGTCAGTCAGTCACTCTGTCACTCTGTCAGTCAGTCAGTCAGTCACTCTACCTCTCAGTCAGTCAGTCACTCTTTCAGTCAGTCAGTCAGTCAGTCTCTCTCTCAGTCAGTCAGTCACCCTATCAGTCAGTCAGTCAGTCACTCTGTCAGTCAGTCTGTCAGTCAGTCAGTCAGTCAGTGACTCTGTCAGTCAGTCAGTGACTTTGTCAGTCAGTCAGTGACTGTGTCAGTCAGTCAGTCAGTCAGTCAGTCACTCTGTCAGTCAGTCAGTCAGTCAGTCACTCTGTCAGTCAGTAAAAATGTCTGTCAGTCAGTCAGTCACTTTGTCAGTCAGTCAGTCAGTCACTCTGTATGCCAGTCAGTCAGTCACTCTGTCAGTAAGTCAGTTACTCTGTCAGTCAGTAAGTCAGTCTCTCTGTCAGTAAGTCAGTCCTCTGTCAGTCAGTCAGTTACTCTGTCAGTCAGTCAGTGACTCTGTCAGTCAGTCAGTCCCTTTGTCAGTCAGTCAGTTAGTCAGTCACTCTGTCAGTCAGTCAGTCAGTCAAAATGTCTGTCAGTCAGTCAGTCACTTTGTCAGTCAGTCAGTCAGTCACTCTGTCAGTCAGTCAAAATGTCTGTCAGTCAGTTAGTCAATCTGTATGCCAGTCAGTCCCTCTGTCAGTCAGTAAGTCAGTCTCTCTGTCAGTAAGTCAGTCCTCTGTCAGTCAGTCAGTCAATCTGTCGGTCACTCTGTCACTCAGTCAGTCAGTCACTCTGTCAGTCAGTCAATCAGTCAGTCAGTCAGTCACTCAGTCAGTCAGTCAGTCAGACAGTAAGTCAGTCACTCAGTCAGTCAATCAGTCAGTCAGTCACCCTCTCAGGCAGTCAGTCACTCTGTCAGTCAGTCAGTCTGTCATTCAGACTGCCAGTCATTCTGTCTGTCAGTCAGTCAGTCACTCTGTCATTCAGTCAGTCAGTCAGTCACTCTGTCAGTCAGTCAGTCACTCTATCAGTCAGTCAGTCAGTCACTCTGTCATTCAGTCATTCAGTCAGTCACTCTGTCAGTCAGTCAGTCAGTCACTCTGTCTGTCAGTCAGTCAGTCAGTCAGTCAGTCACTCTGTCAGTCAGTCATTCAGTCAGTCTCTCTCTCAGTCAGTCAGTCACCCTATCAGTCAGTCAGTCAGTCACTCTGTCAGTCAGTCTGTCAGTCAGTCAGTCAGTCAGTGACTCTGTCAGTCAGTCAGTGACTCTGTCAGTCAGTCAGTGACTGTGTCAGTCCGTCAGTCAGTCAGCCAGTCACTCTGTCAGTCAGTCAGTCAGTCAAAATGTCTGTCAGTCAGTCAGTCAGTCAAAATGTCTGTCAGTCAGTCAGTCAGTCACTCTGTCAGTCAGTAAAAATGTCTGTCAGTCAGTCAGTCAATTTGTCAGTCAGTCAGTCAGTCACTCTGTATGCCAGTCAGTCAGTCACTCTGTCAGTAAGTCAGTCAGTCACCCTATCAGTCAGTCAGTCAGTCAGTCAGGCACTCTGTCAGTCAGTGTCAGTCAGTCTGTCAGTCAGTCAGTCAGTCAGTCACTCTGTCAGTCAGTCAATCAGTCACTCTGTCAGTCAGTCAGTCAGGCAGTCACTCTGTCAGTCAGTCAGTCAGTCAGTGACTCTGTCAGTCAGTCAGTGACTCTGTCAGTCAGTCAGTCCCTTTGTCAGTCAGTCAGTTAGTCAGTCACTCTGTCAGTCAGTCAGTCAGTCACTTTGTCAGTCAGTCAGTCAGTCACTCTGTCAGTCAGTCAAAATGTCTGTCAGTCAGTTAGTCAATCTGTATGCCAGTCAGTCACTCTGTCAGTCAGTAAGTCAGTCTCTCTGTCAGTAAGTCAGTCCTCTGTCAGTCAGTCAGTCAATCTGTCGGTCACTCTGTCACTCAGTCAGTCAGTTACTCTGTCAGTCAGTCAATCAGTCAGTCAGTCAGTCACTCAGTCAGTCAGTCAGTCAGACAGTAAGTCAGTCACTCAGTCAGTCAATCAGTCAGTCAGTCACCCTCTCAGGCAGTCAGTCACTCTGTCAGTCAGTCAGTCTGTCATTCAGACTGCCAGTCATTCTGTCTGTCAGTCAGTCAGTCACTCTGTCATTCAGTCAGTCAGTCAGTCACTCTGTCAGTCAGTCAGTCACTCTATCAGTCAGTCAGTCAGTCACTCTGTCATTCAGTCATTCAGTCAGTCACTCTGTCAGTCAGTCAGTCAGTCACTCTGTCTGTCAGTCAGTCAGTCAGTCAGTCAGTCAGTCACTCTGTCAGTCAGTCATTCAGTCAGTCATTTTGTCAGTCTGTCAGTTAGTCACTGTGTCTGTCAGCCAGTCAGTCACTCGGTCAGTCAGTCAGTCAGTTAGACAGTCAGTCACTCAGTCACTCAGTCAGTCAGTCTGTCAGACAGCAGTCAGTCACTCTGTCAGTCAGTCAGTCAGTCAGTCACCCTCTCAGGCAGTCAGCCACTCTGTCAGTCAGTCTGTCAATCAGACTGCCAGTCTGTCAGTCTTCCAGTCACTCAGTCTGTCTGTCAGTCATTCACTCTGTCATTCACTCAGTCAGTCAGTCACTCTGTCACTCAGTCAATCAGTCACTCTCTCAGTCAGTCAGTCAGTCACACTGTCAGTCAGTCTGTCAGTCAGTCAGTCAGTCAGTCACTCTGTCAGTCAGCCAGTGACTCTGTCAGTCAGTCAGTGACTCTGTCAGTCAGTCACTCTGTCAATCAGTCTGTCAGTCAGTTAGTCAGTCTCTCTGTCAGTAAGTCATTCTCTCTGTCAGTAAGTCAGTCACTCTGTCAGTCAGTCAGTCACACTGTCAGTCAGTCAGTGACTCTGTCAGTCAGTCAGTCATTTTGTCAGTCAGTCAGTCAGTCACTCTGTCAATCAATCTGTCAGTCAGTTAGTCAGTCTCTCTGTCAGTAAGTCATTCTCTCTGTCAGTAAGTCAGTCACTCTGTCAGTCAGTCAGTCACTCTGTCATTCTATCAGTCAGTCAGTCAGTCACTCTGTCAGTCAGTCATTCAGTCAGTTACTCTGTCAGTCAGTCACTCTGTCTGTCAGCCACTCAGTCACTCTGTCAGTCACTCAGTCAGTTAGACAGTCAGTCAGTCACTCTGTCAGTCAGTCAGTCAGTCAGTCAGACAGTCAGTCACTCTGTCAGTCAGTCAGTCAGTCAGTCACTCTGTCAGTCAGTCTGTCAGTCAGTCAGACAGTCAGTCGCTCTGTCAGTCAGTCAGTCAGTCACTCTGTCTGTCAGTCAGTCAGTCACTCTGTCAGTCAGTCTGTCAGTCAGTCAGTCAATCAGTCACTCTGTCAGTCAGTCAGTCAGTCACTCTGTCAGTCATTCTGTCAGTCAGTCAGTCAGTCAGTCACTCTGTCAGTCAGCCAGTGACTCTGTCAGTCAGTCAGTGACTCTGTCAGTCAGTCAGTCACTTTGTCAGTCAGTCAGTCATTTTGTCAGTCAGTCAGTCACTCTGTCAATCAGTCTGTCAGTCAGTAAGTCAGTCTCTCTGTCAGTAAGTCATTCTCTCTGTCAGTAAGTCAGTCACTCTGTCAGTCAGTCAGTCACACAGTCAGTCAGTCACTCTGTCAGTCACTCTGTCATTTAGTCAGTCTGTCAGTCACACTTTCAGTCAATCTGTCAGTCAGTCAGTCAATCACTCAGTCAGTCACTCTCTCATGCAGTCAGTCACTCTGTCAGTCAGTCAGTCTGTCATTCTGTCAGTCAGTCAGTCAGTGACTCTGTCAGTCAGTCAGTGACTCTGTCAGTCAGTCAGTCCCTTTGTCAGTCAGTCAGTTAGTCAGTCACTCTGTCAGTCAGTCAGTCAGTCAAAATGTCTGTCAGTCAGTCAGTCACTTTGTCAGTCAGTCAGTCAGTCACTCTCTCAGTCAGTCAAAATGTCTGTCAGTCAGTTAGTCAATCTGTATGCCAGTCAGTCACTCTGTCAGTCAGTAAGTCAGTCTCTCTGTCAGTAAGTCAGTCCTCTGTCAGTCAGTCAGTCAATCTGTCGGTCACTCTGTCACTCAGTCAGTCAGTCACTCTGTCAGTCAGTCAATCAGTCAGTCACTCTGTCAGTCAGTCAATCAGTCAGTCAGTCAGTCACTCAGTCAGTCAGTCAGTCAGACAGTAAGTCAGTCACTCAGTCAGTCAATCAGTCAGTCAGTCACCCTCTCAGGCAGTCAGTCACTCTGTCAGTCAGTCAGTCTGTCATTCAGACTGCCAGTCATTCTGTCTGTCAGTCAGTCAGTCACTCTGTCATTCAGTCAGTCAGTCAGTCACTCTGTCAGTCAGTCAGTCACTCTATCAGTCAGTCAGTCAGTCACTCTGTCATTCAGTCATTCAGTCAGTCACTCTGTCAGTCAGTCAGTCAGTCACTCTGTCTGTCAGTCAGTCAGTCAGTCAGTCAGTCAGTCACTCTGTCAGTCAGTCATTCAGTCAGTCATTTTGTCAGTCTGTCAGTTAGTCACTGTGTCTGTCAGTCAGTCAGTGACTCTGTCAGTCAGTCAGTCATTTTGTCAGTCAGTCAGTCAGTCACTCTGTCAATCAATCTGTCAGTCAGTTAGTCAGTCTCTCTGTCAGTAAGTCATTCTCTCTGTCAGTAAGTCAGTCACTCTGTCAGTCAGTCAGTCACTCTGTCATTCTATCAGTCAGTCAGTCAGTCACTCTGTCAGTCAGTCATTCAGTCAGTTACTCTGTCAGTCAGTCACTCTGTCTGTCAGCCACTCAGTCACTCAGTCAGTTAGACAGTCAGTCAGTCACTCTGTCAGTCAGTCAGACAGTCAGTCACTCTGTCAGTCAGTCAGTCAGTCAGTCACTCTGTCAGTCAGTCTGTCAGTCAGTCAGACAGTCAGTCGCTCTGTCAGTCAGTCAGTCAGCCACTCTGTCTGTCAGTCAGTCAGTCACTCTGTCAGTCAGTCTGTCAGTCAGTCAGTCAATCAGTCACTCTGTCAGTCAGTCAGTCAGTCACTCTGTCAGTCATTCTGTCAGTCAGTCAGTCAGTCAGTCACTCTGTCAGTCAGCCAGTGACTCTGTCAGTCAGTCAGTGACTCTGTCAGTCAGTCAGTGACTCTGTCAGTCAGTCAGTCACTTTGTCAGTCAGTCAGTCATTTTGTCAGTCAGTCAGTCACTCTGTCAATCAGTCTGTCAGTCAGTAAGTCAGTCTCTCTGTCAGTAAGTCATTCTCTCTGTCAGTAAGTCAGTCACTCTGTCAGTCAGTCAGTCACACTGTCAGTCAGTCAGTCACTCTGTCAGTCACTCTGTCATTTAGTCAGTCTGTCAGTCACACTTTCAGTCAATCTGTCAGTCAGTCAGTCAATCACTCAGTCAGTCACTCTCTCATGCAGTCAGTCACTCTGTCAGTCAGTCAGTCTGTCATTCTGTCAGTCAGTCAGTCAGTGACTCTGTCAGTCAGTCAGTGACTCTGTCAGTCAGTCAGTCCCTTTGTCAGTCAGTCAGTTAGTCAGTCACTCTGTCAGTCAGTCAGTCAGTCAAAATGTCTGTCAGTCAGTCAGTCACTTTGTCAGTCAGTCAGTCAGTCACTCTCTCAGTCAGTCAAAATGTCTGTCAGTCAGTTAGTCAATCTGTATGCCAGTCAGTCACTCTGTCAGTCAGTAAGTCAGTCTCTCTGTCAGTAAGTCAGTCCTCTGTCAGTCAGTCAGTCAATCTGTCGGTCACTCTGTCACTCAGTCAGTCAGTCACTCTGTCAGTCAGTCAATCAGTCAGTCACTCTGTCAGTCAGTCAATCAGTCAGTCAGTCAGTCAGACAGTCAGACAGTAAGTCAGTCACTCAGTCAGTCAATCAGTCAGTCAGTCACCCTCTCAGGCAGTCAGTCACTCTGTCAGTCAGTCAGTCTGTCATTCAGACTGCCAGTCATTCTGTCTGTCAGTCAGTCAGTCACTCTGTCATTCAGTCAGTCAGTCAGTCACTCTGTCAGTCAGTCAGTCACTCTATCAGTCAGTCAGTCAGTCACTCTGTCATTCAGTCATTCAGTCAGTCACTCTGTCAGTCAGTCAGTCAGTCACTCTGTCTGTCAGTCAGTCAGTCAGTCAGTCAGTCAGTCACTCTGTCAGTCAGTCATTCAGTCAGTCATTTTGTCAGTCTGTCAGTTAGTCACTGTGTCTGTCAGCCAGTCAGTCACTCGGTCAGTCAGTCAGTCAGTTAGACAGTCCGTCACTCAGTCACTCAGTCAGTCAGTCTGTCAGACAGCAGTCAGTCACTCTGTCAGTCAGTCAGTCAGTCAGTCACCCTCTTAGGCAGTCAGCCACTCTGTCAGTCAGTCTGTCAATCAGACTGCCAGTCTGTCAGTCTTCCAGTCACTCAGTCTGTCTGTCAGTCATTCACTCTGTCATTCAGTCAGTCAGTCAGTCACTCTGTCACTCAGTCAATCAGTCACTCTCTCAGTCAGTCAGTCAGTCACACTGTCAGTCAGTCTGTCAGTCAGTCAGTCAGTCAGTCACTCTGTCAGTCAGCCAGTGACTCTGTCAGTCAGTCAGTGACTCTGTCAGTCAGTCACTCTGTCAATCAGTCTGTCAGTCAGTTAGTCAGTCTCTCTGTCAGTAAGTCATTCTCTCTGTCAGTAAGTCAGTCACTCTGTCAGTCAGTCAGTCACACTGTCAGTCAGTCAGTGACTCTGTCAGTCAGTCAGTCATTTTGTCAGTCAGTCAGTCAGTCACTCTGTCAATCAATCTGTCAGTCAGTTAGTCAGTCTCTCTGTCAGTAAGTCATTCTCTCTGTCAGTAAGTCAGTCACTCTGTCAGTCAGTCAGTCACTCTGTCAGTCAGTCAGTCAGTCACTCTGTCAGTCAGTCATTCAGTCAGTTACTCTGTCAGTCAGTCACTCTGTCTGTCAGCCACTCAGTCACTCTGTCAGTCACTCAGTCAGTTAGACAGTCAGTCAGTCACTCTGTCAGTCAGTCAGTCAGTCAGTCAGACAGTCAGTCACTCTGTCAGTCAGTCAGTCAGTCAGTCACTCTGTCAGTCAGTCTGTCAGTCAGTCAGACAGTCAGTCGCTCTGTCAGTCAGTCAGTCAGTCACTCTGTCTGTCAGTCAGTCAGTCACTCTGTCAGTCAGTCTCTCAGTCAGTCAGTCAATCAGTCACTCTGTCAGTCAGTCAGTCACTCTGTCAGTCATTCTGTCAGTCAGTCAGTCAGTCAGTCACTCTGTCAGTCAGCCAGTGACTCTGTCAGTCAGTCAGTGACTCTGTCAGTCAGTCTGTCACTTTGTCAGTCAGTCAGTCATTTTGTCAGTCAGTCAGTCAGTCACTTTGTCAGTCAGTCAGTCATTTTGTCAGTCAGTCAGTCAGTCACTCTGTCAATCAGTCTGTCAGTCAGTAAGTCAGTCTCTCTGTCAGTAAGTCATTCTCTCTGTCAGTAAGTCAGTCACTCTGTCAGTCAGTCAGTCACACTGTCAGTCAGTCAGTCACTCTGTCAGTCACTCTGTCATTTAGTCAGTCTGTCAGTCACACTTTCAGTCAATCTGTCAGTCAGTCAGTCAATCACTCAGTCAGTCACTCTCTCATGCAGTCAGTCACTCTGTCAGTCAGTCAGTCTGTCATTTTGTCAGTCAGTCAGTCAGTGACTCTGTCAGTCAGTCAGTCCCTTTGTCAGTCAGTCAGTTAGTCAGTCACTCTGTCAGTCAGTCAGTCAGTCAAAATGTCTGTCAGTCAGTCAGTCACTTTGTCAGTCAGTCAGTCAGTCACTCTCTCAGTCAGTCAAAATGTCTGTCAGTCAGTTAGTCAATCTGTATGCCAGTCAGTCACTCTGTCAGTCAGTAAGTCAGTCTCTCTGTCAGTAAGTCAGTCCTCTGTCAGTCAGTCAGTCAATCTGTCGGTCACTCTGTCACTCAGTCAGTCAGTCACTCTGTCAGTCAGTCAATCAGTCAGTCACTCTGTCAGTCAGTCAATCAGTCAGTCAGTCAGTCAGACAGTCAGACAGTAAGTCAGTCACTCAGTCAGTCAATCAGTCAGTCAGTCACCCTCTCAGGCAGTCAGTCACTCTGTCAGTCAGTCAGTCTGTCATTCAGACTGCCAGTCATTCTGTCTGTCAGTCAGTCAGTCACTCTGTCATTCAGTCAGTCAGTCAGTCACTCTGTCAGTCAGTCAGTCACTCTATCAGTCAGTCAGTCAGTCACTCTGTCATTCAGTCATTCAGTCAGTCACTCTGTCAGTCAGTCAGTCAGTCACTCTGTCTGTCAGTCAGTCAGTCAGTCAGTCAGTCAGTCACTCTGTCAGTCAGTCATTCAGTCAGTCATTTTGTCAGTCTGTCAGTTAGTCACTGTGTCTGTCAGCCAGTCAGTCACTCGGTCAGTCAGTCAGTCAGTTAGACAGTCAGTCACTCAGTCACTCAGTCAGTCAGTCTGTCAGACAGCAGTCAGTCACTCTGTCAGTCAGTCAGTCAGTCACCCTCTCAGGCAGTCAGCCACTCTGTCAGTCAGTCTGTCAATCAGACTGCCAGTCTGTCAGTCTTCCAGTCACTCAGTCTGTCTGTCAGTCATTCACTCTGTCATTCAGTCAGTCAGTCAGTCACTCTGTCACTCAGTCAATCAGTCACTCTCTCAGTCAGTCAGTCAGTCACACTGTCAGTCAGTCTGTCAGTCAGTCAGTCAGTCAGTCACTCTGTCAGTCAGCCAGTGACTCTGTCAGTCAGTCAGTGACTCTGTCAGTCAGTCACTCTGTCAATCAGTCTGTCAGTCAGTTAGTCAGTCTCTCTGTCAGTAAGTCATTCTCTCTGTCAGTAAGTCAGTCACTCTGTCAGTCAGTCAGTCACACTGTCAGTCAGTCAGTGACTCTGTCAGTCAGTCAGTCATTTTGTCAGTCAGTCAGTCAGTCACTCTGTCAATCAATCTGTCAGTCAGTTAGTCAGTCTCTCTGTCAGTAAGTCATTCTCTCTGTCAGTAAGTCAGTCACTCTGTCAGTCAGTCAGTCACTCTGTCATTCTATCAGTCAGTCAGTCAGTCACTCTGTCAGTCAGTCATTCAGTCAGTTACTCTGTCAGTCAGTCACTCTGTCTGTCAGCCACTCAGTCACTCTGTCAGTCACTCAGTCAGTTAGACAGTCAGTCAGTCACTCTGTCAGTCAGTCAGTCAGTCAGTCAGACAGTCAGTCACTCTGTCAGTCAGTCAGTCAGTCAGTCACTCTGTCAGTCAGTCTGTCAGTCAGTCAGACAGTCAGTCGCTCTGTCAGTCAGTCAGTCAGTCACTCTGTCTGTCAGTCTGTCAGTCACTCTGTCAGTCAGTCTGTCAGTCAGTCAGTCAATCAGTCACTCTGTCAGTCAGTCAGTCAGTCACTCTGTCAGTCATTCTGTCAGTCAGTCAGTCAGTCAGTCACTCTGTCAGTCAGCCAGTGACTCTGTCAGTCAGTCAGTGACTCTGTCAGTCAGTCAGTCACTTTGTCAGTCAGTCAGTCATTTTGTCAGTCAGTCAGTCAGTCACTCTGTCAATCAGTCTGTCAGTCAGTAAGTCAGTCTCTCTGTCAGTAAGTCATTCTCTCTGTCAGTAAGTCAGTCACTCTGTCAGTCAGTCAGTCACACTGTCAGTCAGTCAGTCACTCTGTCAGTCACTCTGTCATTTAGTCAGTCTGTCAGTCACACTTTCAGTCAATCTGTCAGTCAGTCAGTCAATCACTCAGTCAGTCACTCTCTCATGCAGTCAGTCACTCTGTCAGTCAGTCAGTCTGTCATTCTGTCAGTCAGTCAGTCAGTCACTCTGTCAGTCAGTCATGCAGTCAGTCACTCTGTCAGTCTGTCACTCTGTCTGTCAGCCAGTCAGTCACTCTGTCAGTCACTCAGTCAGTTAGACAGTCAGTCAGTCAGCCTGTCAGTCAGTCAGTCACTCTGTCAGTCACTCAGTCAGTTAGACAGTCAGTCAGTCACTCTCTCAGTCAGTCAGTCAGTCACTCTGTCAGTCAGTCAGTCTGTCACTCTATCAGTCATTCAGTCAGTCACTCTGTCTGTCAGTCAGTCAGTCACTCTATCAGTCATTCAGTCAGTCAGTCAGTCAGTCACTGTGTCTATCAGTCAGTCAGTAACTCTGTCTGTCAGTCAGTCAGTTAGACAGTCAGTCAGTCAGTCACCCTGTCACAGTCAGTCAGTCACTCTGTCTGTCAGTCAGTCAGTCACTCTGTCAATTAGTCAGTCACTCTGTCAGTCACTCTGTCATTTAGTCAGTCTGTCAGTCACACTTTCAGTCAGTCTGTCAGTCAGTCAGTCAATCACTCAGTCAGTCACTCTCTCATGCAGTCAGTCACTCTGTCAGTCAGTCATTCAGTCAGTCGCTCTGTCAGTCTGTCAGTCAGTCACTCTGTCTGTCAGCCAGTCAGTCACTCTGTCAGTCACTCAGTCAGTTAGACAGTCAGACAGTCACTCTGTCAGTCAGTCAGTCAGTCACCCTATCAGTCAGTCAGTCAGTCAGTCACTCTGTCAGACAGTCTGTCAGTCAGTCAGACAGTCAGTCACTTTGTCAGTAAGTCAGTCAGTCACTCTGTCAGTCAGCCAGTGACTCTGTCAGTCAGTCAGTGACTCTGTCAGTCAGTCAGTCACTTTGTCAGTCAGTCAGTCGCTTTGTCAGTCAGTCAGTCAGTCAGTCACTCTCTCAGTCAGTCAGTGAGTCACTCACTCAGTCAGTCAGTCTGTCACTCTATCAGTCAATCAGTAAGTCACTCTGTCTGTCAGTCAGTCAGTCACTCTATCAGTCATTCAGTCAGTCAGTCAGTCAGTCAGTCAGTCACTCTGTCTATCAGTCAGTCAGTAACTCTGTCTGTCAGTCAGTCAGTTAGACAGTCAGTCAGTCAGTCACCCTGTCACAGTCAGTCAGTCACTCTGTCTGTCAGTCAGTCAGTCACTCTGTCACTCTGTCAGTCAGTCAGTCAGTCACTCTGTCTCTCAGTCAGTCAGTCACTCTGTCAGTCAGTCAGTCAGTCAGTCTCTCTGTCAGTCAGTCAGTCACCCTATCAGTCAGTCAGTCAGTCACTCTGTCAGTCAGTCAGTCAGTCACTCTGTCAGTCAGTCAGTCAGTCACCCTATCAGTCAGTCAGTCAGTCACTCTGTCAGTCAGTCTGTCAGTCAGTCAGACAGTCAGTCACTCTGTCAGTCAGTCAGTCAGTCACCCTATCAGTCAGTCAGTCAGTCAGTCACTCTGTCAGTCAGTCTGTCAGTCAGTCAGACAGTCAGTCACTCTGTCAGTCAGTCAGTCAGTCACTCTGTCTGTCAGTCAGCCAGTGACTCTGTCAGTCAGTCAGTGACTCTGTCAGTCAGTCAGTCACTTTGTCAGTCAGTCAGTCACTTTGACAGTCAGTCAGTCAGTCAGTCACTCTCTCAGTCAGTCAGTCAGTCACCCTATCAGTCAGTCAGTCAGTCAGTCACTCTGTCAGTCAGTCTGTCAGTCAGTCAGACAGTCAGTCACTCTGTCTGTCAGTCAGTCAGTCACCCTATCAGTCAGTCAGTCAGACAGTCAGGCACTCTGTCAGTCAGTCTGTCAGTCAGTCAGTCAGTCAGTCAGTCAGTCACTCTGTCAGTCAGTCTGTCAGTCAGTCAGTCAATCAGTCACTCTCTCAGTCAGCCAGTGACTCTGTCAGTCAGTCAGTGACTCTGTCAGTCAGTCAGTCACTTTGTCAGTCAGTCAGTCATTTTGTCAGTCAGTCAGTCAGTCACTCTGTCAATCAGTCTGTCTGTCAGTAAGTCAGTCTCCCTGTCAGTAAGTCATTCTCTCTGTCAGTAAGTCAGTCACTCTGTCAGTCAGTCAGTCACACTGTCAGTCAGTCAGTCACTCTGTCAGTCACTCTGTCATTTAGTCAGTCTGTCAGTCACACTTTCAGTCAGTCTGTCAGTCAGTCAGTCAGTTACTCAGTCAGTCACTCAGTCAGTCAGTCAGTCAGACAGTCAGTCAGTCACTCTGTCAGTCAATCGTTCAGTCAGTCACTCTCTCATGCAGTCAGTCACTCTGTCAGTCAGTCAGTCTTTCATTCTATCAGTCAGTCAGTCAGTCACTCTGTCAGTCAGTCATTCAGTCAGTCACTCTGTCAGTCAGTCACTCTGTCTGTCAACCAGTCAGTCACTCTGTCAGTCACTCAGTCAGTTAGACAGTCAGTCAGTCACTCTGTCAGTCAGTCAGTCAGTCACCCTATCAGTCAGTCAGTCAGTCAGTCACTCTGTCAGTCAGTCTGTCATTCTATCAGTCAGTCAGTCAGTCAGTCACTCTGTCAGTCAGTCAGTCAGTCACCCTGTCAGTCAGTCAGTCAGTCACTCTATCAGTCATTCAGTCAGTCAGTCAGTCAGTCAGACACTCTGTCTATCAGTCAGTCAGTAACTCTGTCTGTCAGTCAGTTAGACAGTCAGTTGGTCAGTCAGTTAGGCAGTCAGTCAGTCACTCAGTCAGTCATCCTGTCAGTCAGTCAGTCACCCTGTCAGTCAGTCAGTCAGTCACTCTGTCAGTCAGTCAGTCAGTCAGTCAGTCACTCTGTCTCTCAGTCAGTCAGTCACTCTGTCAGTCTGTCAGTCAGTCAGTCACTCTGTCAGTCAGTCAGTCAGTCCGTCACTCTGTCAGTCAGTCAGTCAGTCACCCTATCAGTCAGTCAGTCAGTGACTCTGTCAGTCAGTCAGTGACTCTGTCAGTCAGTCAGTCAGTCAGTTAGTCAGTCACTCTGTCAGTCAGTCAGTCAGTCAAAATGTCTGTCAGTCAGTCAGTCACTTTGTCAGTCAGTCAGTCAGTCACTCTGTCAGTCAGTCAAAATGTCTGTCAGTCACACAGTCACTCTGTATGCCAGTCAGTCACTCTGTCAGTCAGTAAGTCAGTCTCTCTGTCAGTAAGTCAGTCCTCTGTCAGTCAGTCAATCTGTCAGTCACTCTGTAACTCAGTCAGTCAGTCACTATGTCAGTCAGTCAATCAGTCGGTCAGTCTGTCACTCAGTCAGTCAGTCAGTCAGACAGTAAGTCAGTCACTCAGTCAGTCAATCAGTCAGTCAGTCACCCTCTCAGGCAGTCAGTCACTCTGTCACTCAGTCAGTCTGTCAATCAGTCTGCCAGTCTGTCAGTCTGCCAGTCATTCTGTCTGTCAGTCAGTCAGTCACTCTGTCATTCAGTCAGTCAGTCAGTCACTCTGTCAGTCAGTCAATCAGTCAGTCAGTCAGTCACTCAGTCAGTCAGTCAGTCAGACAGTAAGTCAGTCACTCAGTCAGTCAATCAGTCAGTCAGTCACCCTCTCAGGCAGTCAGTCACTCTGTCAGTCAGTCAGTCTGTCAATCAGTCTGCCAGTCTGTCAGTCTTCCAGTCATTCTGTCTGTCAGTCAGTCAGTCACTCTGTCATTCAGTCAGTCACTCTATCAGTCATTCAGTCAGTCAGTCAGTCAGTCAGTCACTGTGTCTATCAGTCAGTCAGTAACTCTGTCTGTCAATCAGTCAGTTAGACAGTCAGTCAGTCAGTCACCCTGTCACAGTCAGTCAGTCACTCTGTCTGTCAGTCAGTCAGTCACTCTGTCACTCTGTCAGTCAGTCAGTCAGTCACTCTACCTCTCAGTCAGTCAGTCACTCTTTCAGTCAGTCAGTCAGTCAGTCTCTCTCTCAGTCAGTCAGTCACCCTATCAGTCAGTCAGTCAGTCACTCTGTCAGTCAGTCTGTCAGTCAGTCAGTCAGTCAGTGACTCTGTCAGTCAGTCAGTGACTCTGTCAGTCAGTCAGTGACTGTGTCAGTCAGTCAGTCAGTCAGTCAGTCGCTCTGTCAGTCAGTCAGTCAGTCACTCTGTCTGTCAGTCTGTCAGTCACTCTGTCAGTCAGTCTGTCAGTCAGTCAGTCAATCAGTCACTCTGTCAGTCAGTCAGTCAGTCACTCTGTCAGTCATTCTGTCAGTCAGTCAGTCAGTCAGTCACTCTGTCAGTCAGCCAGTGACTCTGTCAGTCAGTCAGTGACTCTGTCAGTCAGTCAGTCACTTTGTCAGTCAGTCAGTCATTTTGTCAGTCAGTCAGTCAGTCACTCTGTCAATCAGTCTGTCAGTCAGTAAGTCAGTCTCTCTGTCAGTAAGTCATTCTCTCTGTCAGTAAGTCAGTCACTCTGTCAGTCAGTCAGTCACACTGTCAGTCAGTCAGTCACTCTGTCAGTCACTCTGTCATTTAGTCAGTCTGTCAGTCACACTTTCAGTCAATCTGTCAGTCAGTCAGTCAATCACTCAGTCAGTCACTCTCTCATGCAGTCAGTCACTCTGTCAGTCAGTCAGTCTGTCATTCTGTCAGTCAGTCAGTCAGTCACTCTGTCAGTCAGTCATGCAGTCAGTCACTCTGTCAGTCTGTCACTCTGTCTGTCAGCCAGTCAGTCACTCTGTCAGTCACTCAGTCAGTTAGACAGTCAGTCAGTCAGCCTGTCAGTCAGTCAGTCACTCTGTCAGTCACTCAGTCAGTTAGACAGTCAGTCAGTCACTCTCTCAGTCAGTCAGTCAGTCACTCTGTCAGTCAGTCAGTCTGTCACTCTATCAGTCATTCAGTCAGTCACTCTGTCTGTCAGTCAGTCAGTCACTCTATCAGTCATTCAGTCAGTCAGTCAGTCAGTCACTGTGTCTATCAGTCAGTCAGTAACTCTGTCTGTCAGTCAGTCAGTTAGACAGTCAGTCAGTCAGTCACCCTGTCACAGTCAGTCAGTCACTCTGTCTGTCAGTCAGTCAGTCACTCTGTCAATCAGTCAGTCACTCTGTCAGTCACTCTGTCATTTAGTCAGTCTGTCAGTCACACTTTCAGTCAGTCTGTCAGTCAGTCAGTCAATCACTCAGTCAGTCACTCTCTCATGCAGTCAGTCACTCTGTCAGTCAGTCATTCAGTCAGTCGCTCTGTCAGTCTGTCAGTCAGTCACTCTGTCTGTCAGCCAGTCAGTCACTCTGTCAGTCACTCAGTCAGTTAGACAGTCAGTCAGTCACTCTGTCAGTCAGTCAGTCAGTCACCCTATCAGTCAGTCAGTCAGTCAGTCACTCTGTCAGACAGTCTGTCAGTCAGTCAGACAGTCAGTCACTTTGTCAGTAAGTCAGTCAGTCACTCTGTCAGTCAGCCAGTGACTCTGTCAGTCAGTCAGTGACTCTGTCAGTCAGTCAGTCACTTTGTCAGTCAGTCAGTCGCTTTGTCAGTCAGTCAGTCAGTCAGTCACTCTCTCAGTCAGTCAGTGAGTCACTCACTCAGTCAGTCAGTCTGTCACTCTATCAGTCAATCAGTAAGTCACTCTGTCTGTCAGTCAGTCAGTCACTCTATCAGTCATTCAGTCAGTCAGTCAGTCAGTCAGTCAGTCACTCTGTCTATCAGTCAGTCAGTAACTCTGTCTGTCAGTCAGTCAGTTAGACAGTCAGTCAGTCAGTCACCCTGTCACAGTCAGTCAGTCACTCTGTCTGTCAGTCAGTCAGTCACTCTGTCACTCTGTCAGTCAGTCAGTCAGTCACTCTGTCTCTCAGTCAGTCAGTCACTCTGTCAGTCAGTCAGTCAGTCAGTCTCTCTGTCAGTCAGTCAGTCACCCTATCAGTCAGTCAGTCAGTCACTCTGTCAGTCAGTCAGTCAGTCACTCTGTCAGTCAGTCAGTCAGTCACCCTATCAGTCAGTCAGTCAGTCACTCTGTCAGTCAGTCTGTCAGTCAGTCAGACAGTCAGTCACTCTGTCAGTCAGTCAGTCAGTCACCCTATCAGTCAGTCAGTCAGTCAGTCACTCTGTCAGTCAGTCTGTCAGTCAGTCAGACAGTCAGTCACTCTGTCAGTCAGTCAGTCAGTCACTCTGTCTGTCAGTCAGCCAGTGACTCTGTCAGTCAGTCAGTGACTCTGTCAGTCAGTCAGTCACTTTGTCAGTCAGTCAGTCACTTTGACAGTCAGTCAGTCAGTCAGTCACTCTCTCAGTCAGTCAGTCAGTCACCCTATCAGTCAGTCAGTCAGTCAGTCACTCTGTCAGTCAGTCTGTCAGTCAGTCAGACAGTCAGTCACTCTGTCTGTCAGTCAGTCAGTCACCCTATCAGTCAGTCAGTCAGACAGTCAGGCACTCTGTCAGTCAGTCTGTCAGTCAGTCAGTCAGTCAGTCAGTCAGTCACTCTGTCAGTCAGTCTGTCAGTCAGTCAGTCAATCAGTCACTCTCTCAGTCAGCCAGTGACTCTGTCAGTCAGTCAGTGACTCTGTCAGTCAGTCAGTCACTTTGTCAGTCAGTCAGTCATTTTGTCAGTCAGTCAGTCAGTCACTCTGTCAATCAGTCTGTCTGTCAGTAAGTCAGTCTCCCTGTCAGTAAGTCATTCTCTCTGTCAGTAAGTCAGTCACTCTGTCAGTCAGTCAGTCACACTGTCAGTCAGTCAGTCACTCTGTCAGTCACTCTGTCATTTAGTCAGTCTGTCAGTCACACTTTCAGTCAGTCTGTCAGTCAGTCAGTCAGTTACTCAGTCAGTCACTCAGTCAGTCAGTCAGTCAGACAGTCAGTCAGTCACTCTGTCAGTCAATCGTTCAGTCAGTCACTCTCTCATGCAGTCAGTCACTCTGTCAGTCAGTCAGTCTTTCATTCTATCAGTCAGTCAGTCAGTCACTCTGTCAGTCAGTCATTCAGTCAGTCACTCTGTCAGTCAGTCACTCTGTCTGTCAACCAGTCAGTCACTCTGTCAGTCACTCAGTCAGTTAGACAGTCAGTCAGTCACTCTGTCAGTCAGTCAGTCAGTCACCCTATCAGTCAGTCAGTCAGTCAGTCACTCTGTCAGTCAGTCTGTCATTCTATCAGTCAGTCAGTCAGTCAGTCACTCTGTCAGTCAGTCAGTCAGTCACCCTGTCAGTCAGTCAGTCAGTCACTCTATCAGTCATTCAGTCAGTCAGTCAGTCAGTCAGACACTCTGTCTATCAGTCAGTCAGTAACTCTGTCTGTCAGTCAGTTAGACAGTCAGTTGGTCAGTCAGTTAGGCAGTCAGTCAGTCACTCAGTCAGTCATCCTGTCAGTCAGTCAGTCACCCTGTCAGTCAGTCAGTCAGTCACTCTGTCAGTCAGTCAGTCAGTCAGTCAGTCACTCTGTCTCTCAGTCAGTCAGTCACTCTGTCAGTCTGTCAGTCAGTCAGTCACTCTGTCAGTCAGTCAGTCAGTCCGTCACTCTGTCAGTCAGTCAGTCAGTCACCCTATCAGTCAGTCAGTCAGTCACTCTGTCAGTCAGTCTGTCAGTCAGTCAGTCAGTCAGTGACTCTGTCAGTCAGTCAGTGACTCTGTCAGTCAGTCAGTCAGTCAGTTAGTCAGTCACTCTGTCAGTCAGTCAGTCAGTCAAAATGTCTGTCAGTCAGTCAGTCACTTTGTCAGTCAGTCAGTCAGTCACTCTGTCAGTCAGTCAAAATGTCTGTCAGTCACACAGTCACTCTGTATGCCAGTCAGTCACTCTGTCAGTCAGTAAGTCAGTCTCTCTGTCAGTAAGTCAGTCCTCTGTCAGTCAGTCAATCTGTCAGTCACTCTGTAACTCAGTCAGTCAGTCACTATGTCAGTCAGTCAATCAGTCGGTCAGTCTGTCACTCAGTCAGTCAGTCAGTCAGACAGTAAGTCAGTCACTCAGTCAGTCAATCAGTCAGTCAGTCACCCTCTCAGGCAGTCAGTCACTCTGTCACTCAGTCAGTCTGTCAATCAGTCTGCCAGTCTGTCAGTCTGCCAGTCATTCTGTCTGTCAGTCAGTCAGTCACTCTGTCATTCAGTCAGTCAGTCAGTCACTTTGTCAGTCAGTCAATCAGTCAGTCAGTCAGTCACTCAGTCAGTCAGTCAGTCAGACAGTAAGTCAGTCACTCAGTCAGTCAATCAGTCAGTCAGTCACCCTCTCAGGCAGTCAGTCACTCTGTCAGTCAGTCAGTCTGTCAATCAGTCTGCCAGTCTGTCAGTCTTCCAGTCATTCTGTCTGTCAGTCAGTCAGTCACTCTGTCATTCAGTCAGTCACTCTATCAGTCATTCAGTCAGTCAGTCAGTCAGTCAGTCACTGTGTCTATCAGTCAGTCAGTAACTCTGTCTGTCAATCAGTCAGTTAGACAGTCAGTCAGTCAGTCACCCTGTCACAGTCAGTCAGTCACTCTGTCTGTCAGTCAGTCAGTCACTCTGTCACTCTGTCAGTCAGTCAGTCAGTCACTCTACCTCTCAGTCAGTCAGTCACTCTTTCAGTCAGTCAGTCAGTCAGTCTCTCTCTCAGTCAGTCAGTCACCCTATCAGTCAGTCAGTCAGTCACTCTGTCAGTCAGTCTGTCAGTCAGTCAGTCAGTCAGTGACTCTGTCAGTCAGTCAGTGACTCTGTCAGTCAGTCAGTGACTGTGTCAGTCAGTCAGTCAGTCAGTCAGTCACTCTGTCAGTCAGTCAGTCAGTCAGTCACTCTGTCAGTCAGTAAAAATGTCTGTCAGTCAGTCAGTCACTTTGTCAGTCAGTCAGTCAGTCACTCTGTATGCCAGTCAGTCAGTCACTCTGTCAGTAAGTCAGTCACTCTGTCAGTCAGTAAGTCAGTCTCTCTGTCAGTAAGTCAGTCCTCTGTCAGTCAGTCAGTTACTCTGTCAGTCAGTCAGTGACTCTGTCAGTCAGTCAGTCCCTTTGTCAGTCAGTCAGTTAGTCAGTCACTCTGTCAGTCAGTCAGTCAGTCAAAATGTCTGTCAGTCAGTCAGTCACTTTGTCAGTCAGTCAGTCGCTTTGTCAGTCAGTCAGTCAGTCAGTCACTCTCTCAGTCAGTCAGTGAGTCACTCACTCAGTCAGTCAGTCTGTCACTCTATCAGTCATTCAGTAAGTCACTCTGTCTGTCAGTCAGTCAGTCACTCTATCAGTCATTCAGTCAGTCAGTCAGTCAGTCAGTCAGTCACTCTGTCTATCAGTCAGTCAGTAACTCTGTCTGTCAGTCAGTCAGTTAGACAGTCAGTCAGTCAGTCACCCTGTCACAGTCAGTCAGTCACTCTGTCTGTCAGTCAGTCAGTCACTCTGTCACTCTGTCAGTCAGTCAGTCAGTCACTCTGTCTCTCAGTCAGTCAGTCACTCTGTCAGTCAGTCAGTCAGTCAGTCTCTCTGTCAGTCAGTCAGTCACCCTATCAGTCAGTCAGTCAGTCACTCTGTCAGTCAGTCAGTCAGTCAGTCACTCTGTCAGTCAGTCAGTCAGTCACCCTATCAGTCAGTCAGTCAGTCAGTCACTCTGTCAGTCAGTCTGTCAGTCAGTCAGACAGTCAGTCACTCTGTCAGTCAGTCAGTCAGTCACCCTATCAGTCAGTCAGTCAGTCAGTCACTCTGTCAGTCAGTCTGTCAGTCAGTCAGACAGTCAGTCACTCTGTCAGTCAGTCAGTCAGTCACTCTGTCTGTCAGTCAGTCAGTCACTCTGTCAGTCAGTCTGTCAGTCAGTCAGTCAGTCAGTCACTCTGTCAGTCAGCCAGTGACTCTGTCAGTCAGTCAGTGACTCTGTCAGTCAGTCAGTCACTTTGTCAGTCAGTCAGTCACTTTGACAGTCAGTCAGTCTGTCAGTCACTCTCTCAGTCAGTCAGTCAGTCACCCTATCAGTCAGTCAGTCAGTCAGTCACTCTGTCAGTCAGTCTGTCAGTCAGTCAGACAGTCAGTCACTCTGTCTGTCAGTCAGTCAGTCACCCTATCAGTCAGTCAGTCAGACAGTCAGGCACTCTGTCAGTCAGTCTGTCAGTCAGTCAGTCAGTCAGTCAGTCAGTCACTCTGTCAGTCAGTCTGTCAGTCAGTCAGTCAATCAGTCACTCTCTCAGTCAGCCAGTGACTCTGTCAGTCAGTCAGTGACTCTGTCAGTCAGTCAGTCACTTTGTCAGTCAGTCAGTCATTTTGTCAGTCAGTCAGTCAGTCACTCTGTCAATCAGTCTGTCTGTCAGTAAGTCAGTCTCCCTGTCAGTAAGTCATTCTCTCTGTCAGTAAGTCAGTCACTCTGTCAGTCAGTCAGTCACACTGTCAGTCAGTCAGTCACTCTGTCAGTCACTCTGTCATTTAGTCAGTCTGTCAGTCACACTTTCAGTCAGTCTGTCAGTCAGTCAGTCAGTTACTCAGTCAGTCACTCAGTCAGTCAGTCAGTCAGACAGTCAGTCAGTCACTCTGTCAGTCAATCGTTCAGTCAGTCACTCTCTCATGCAGTCAGTCACTCTGTCAGTCAGTCAGTCTTTCATTCTATCAGTCAGTCAGTCAGTCACTCTGTCAGTCAGTCATTCAGTCAGTCACTCTGTCAGTCAGTCACTCTGTCTGTCAACCAGTCAGTCACTGTCAGTCACTCAGTCAGTTAGACAGTCAGTCAGTCACTCTGTCAGTCAGTCAGTCAGTCACCCTATCAGTCAGTCAGTCAGTCAGTCACTCTGTCAGTCAGTCTGTCATTCTATCAGTCAGTCAGTCAGTCAGTCACTCTGTCAGTCAGTCAGTCAGTCACCCTGTCAGTCAGTCAGTCACTCTATCAGTCATTCAGTCAGTCAGTCAGTCAGTCAGACACTCTGTCTATCAGTCAGTCAGTAACTCTGTCTGTCAGTCAGTTAGACAGTCAGTTGGTCAGTCAGTTAGGCAGTCAGTCAGTCACTCAGTCAGTCATCCTGTCAGTCAGTCAGTCACCCTGTCAGTCAGTCAGTCAGTCACTCTGTCAGTCAGTCAGTCAGTCAGTCAGTCACTCTGTCTCTCAGTCAGTCAGTCACTCTGTCAGTCTGTCAGTCAGTCAGTCACTCTGTCAGTCAGTCAGTCAGTCCGTCACTCTGTCAGTCAGTCAGTCAGTCACCCTATCAGTCAGTCAGTCAGTCACTCTGTCAGTCAGTCTGTCAGTCAGTCAGTCAGTCAGTGACTCTGTCAGTCAGTCAGTGACTCTGTCAGTCAGTCAGTCAGTCAGTTAGTCAGTCACTCTGTCAGTCAGTCAGTCAGTCAAAATGTCTGTCAGTCAGTCAGTCACTTTGTCAGTCAGTCAGTCAGTCACTCTGTCAGTCAGTCAAAATGTCTGTCAGTCACACAGTCACTCTGTATGCCAGTCAGTCACTCTGTCAGTCAGTAAGTCAGTCTCTCTGTCAGTAAGTCAGTCCTCTGTCAGTCAGTCAATCTGTCAGTCACTCTGTAACTCAGTCAGTCAGTCACTATGTCAGTCAGTCAATCAGTCGGTCAGTCTGTCACTCAGTCAGTCAGTCAGTCAGACAGTAAGTCAGTCACTCAGTCAGTCAATCAGTCAGTCAGTCACCCTCTCAGGCAGTCAGTCACTCTGTCACTCAGTCAGTCTGTCAATCAGTCTGCCAGTCTGTCAGTCTGCCAGTCATTCTGTCTGTCAGTCAGTCAGTCACTCTGTCATTCAGTCAGTCAGTCAGTCACTCTGTCAGTCAGTCAATCAGTCAGTCAGTCAGTCACTCAGTCAGTCAGTCAGTCAGTCAGTCACCCTCTCAGGCAGTCAGTCACTCTGTCAGTCAGTCAGTCTGTCAATCAGTCTGCCAGTCTGTCAGTCTGCCAGTCATTCTGTCTGTCAGTCAGTCAGTCACTCTGTCATTCAGTCAGTCACTCTATCAGTCATTCAGTCAGTCAGTCAGTCAGTCAGTCACTGTGTCTATCAGTCAGTCAGTAACTCTGTCTGTCAATCAGTCAGTTAGACAGTCAGTCAGTCAGTCACCCTGTCACAGTCAGTCAGTCACTCTGTCTGTCAGTCAGTCAGTCACTCTGTCACTCTGTCAGTCAGTCAGTCAGTCACTCTACCTCTCAGTCAGTCAGTCACTCTTTCAGTCAGTCAGTCAGTCAGTCTCTCTCTCAGTCAGTCAGTCACCCTATCAGTCAGTCAGTCAGTCACTCTGTCAGTCAGTCTGTCAGTCAGTCAGTCAGTCAGTGACTCTGTCAGTCAGTCAGTGACTCTGTCAGTCAGTCAGTGACTGTGTCAGTCAGTCAGTCAGTCAGTCAGTCACTCTGTCAGTCAGTCAGTCAGTCAGTCACTCTGTCAGTCAGTAAAAATGTCTGTCAGTCAGTCAGTCACTTTGTCAGTCAGTCAGTCAGTCACTCTGTATGCCAGTCAGTCAGTCACTCTGTCAGTAAGTCAGTTACTCTGTCAGTCAGTAAGTCAGTCTCTCTGTCAGTAAGTCAGTCCTCTGTCAGTCAGTCAGTTACTCTGTCAGTCAGTCAGTGACTCTGTCAGTCAGTCAGTCCCTTTGTCAGTCAGTCAGTTAGTCAGTCACTCTGTCAGTCAGTCAGTCTTTCATTCTATCAGTCAGTCAGTCAGTCACTCTGTCAGTCAGTCATTCAGTCAGTCACTCTGTCAGTCAGTCACTCTGTCTGTCAACCAGTCAGTCACTCTGTCAGTCACTCAGTCAGTTAGACAGTCAGTCAGTCACTCTGTCAGTCAGTCAGTCAGTCACCCTATCAGTCAGTCAGTCAGTCAGTCACTCTGTCAGTCAGTCTGTCATTCTATCAGTCAGTCAGTCAGTCAGTCACTCTGTCAGTCAGTCAGTCAGTCACCCTGTCAGTCAGTCAGTCAGTCACTCTATCAGTCATTCAGTCAGTCAGTCAGTCAGTCAGACACTCTGTCTATCAGTCAGTCAGTAACTCTGTCTGTCAGTCAGTTAGACAGTCAGTTGGTCAGTCAGTTAGGCAGTCAGTCAGTCACTCAGTCAGTCATCCTGTCAGTCAGTCAGTCACCCTGTCAGTCAGTCAGTCAGTCACTCTGTCAGTCAGTCAGTCAGTCAGTCAGTCACTCTGTCTCTCAGTCAGTCAGTCACTCTGTCAGTCTGTCAGTCAGTCAGTCACTCTGTCAGTCAGTCAGTCAGTCCGTCACTCTGTCAGTCAGTCAGTCAGTCACCCTATCAGTCAGTCAGTCAGTCACTCTGTCAGTCAGTCTGTCAGTCAGTCAGTCAGTCAGTGACTCTGTCAGTCAGTCAGTGACTCTGTCAGTCAGTCAGTCAGTCAGTTAGTCAGTCACTCTGTCAGTCAGTCAGTCAGTCAAAATGTCTGTCAGTCAGTCAGTCACTTTGTCAGTCAGTCAGTCAGTCACTCTGTCAGTCAGTCAAAATGTCTGTCAGTCACACAGTCACTCTGTATGCCAGTCAGTCACTCTGTCAGTCAGTAAGTCAGTCTCTCTGTCAGTAAGTCAGTCCTCTGTCAGTCAGTCAATCTGTCAGTCACTCTGTAACTCAGTCAGTCAGTCACTATGTCAGTCAGTCAATCAGTCGGTCAGTCTGTCACTCAGTCAGTCAGTCAGTCAGACAGTAAGTCAGTCACTCAGTCAGTCAATCAGTCAGTCAGTCACCCTCTCAGGCAGTCAGTCACTCTGTCACTCAGTCAGTCTGTCAATCAGTCTGCCAGTCTGTCAGTCTGCCAGTCATTCTGTCTGTCAGTCAGTCAGTCACTCTGTCATTCAGTCAGTCAGTCAGTCACTCTGTCAGTCAGTCAATCAGTCAGTCAGTCAGTCACTCAGTCAGTCAGTCAGTCAGACAGTAAGTCAGTCACTCAGTCAGTCAATCAGTCAGTCAGTCACCCTCTCAGGCAGTCAGTCACTCTGTCAGTCAGTCAGTCTGTCAATCAGTCTGCCAGTCTGTCAGTCTGCCAGTCATTCTGTCTGTCAGTCAGTCAGTCACTCTGTCATTCAGTCAGTCACTCTATCAGTCATTCAGTCAGTCAGTCAGTCAGTCAGTCACTGTGTCTATCAGTCAGTCAGTAACTCTGTCTGTCAATCAGTCAGTTAGACAGTCAGTCAGTCAGTCACCCTGTCACAGTCAGTCAGTCACTCTGTCTGTCAGTCAGTCAGTCACTCTGTCACTCTGTCAGTCAGTCAGTCAGTCACTCTACCTCTCAGTCAGTCAGTCACTCTTTCAGTCAGTCAGTCAGTCAGTCTCTCTCTCAGTCAGTCAGTCACCCTATCAGTCAGTCAGTCAGTCACTCTGTCAGTCAGTCTGTCAGTCAGTCAGTCAGTCAGTGACTCTGTCAGTCAGTCAGTGACTCTGTCAGTCAGTCAGTGACTGTGTCAGTCAGTCAGTCAGTCAGTCAGTCACTCTGTCAGTCAGTCAGTCAGTCAGTCACTCTGTCAGTCAGTAAAAATGTCTGTCAGTCAGTCAGTCACTTTGTCAGTCAGTCAGTCAGTCACTCTGTATGCCAGTCAGTCAGTCACTCTGTCAGTAAGTCAGTTACTCTGTCAGTCAGTAAGTCAGTCTCTCTGTCAGTAAGTCAGTCCTCTGTCAGTCAGTCAGTTACTCTGTCAGTCAGTCAGTGACTCTGTCAGTCAGTCAGTCCCTTTGTCAGTCAGTCAGTTAGTCAGTCACTCTGTCAGTCAGTCAGTCAGTCAAAATGTCTGTCAGTCAGTCAGTCACTTTGTTAGTCAGTCAGTCAGTCACTCTGTCAGTCAGTCAAAATGTCTGTCAGTCAGTTAGTCAATCTGTATGCCAGTCAGTCACTCTGTCAGTCAGTAAGTCAGTCTCTCTGTCAGTAAGTCAGTCCTCTGTCAGTCAGTCAGTCAATCTGTCGGTCACTCTGTCACTCAGTCAGTCAGTCACTCTGTCAGTCAGTCAATCAGTCAGTCAGTCAGTCACTCAGTCAGTCAGTCAGTCAGACAGTAAGTCAGTCACTCAGTCAGTCAATCAGTCAGTCAGTCACCCTCTCAGGCAGTCAGTCACTCTGTCAGTCAGTCAGTCTGTCATTCAGACTGCCAGTCATTCTGTCTGTCAGTCAGTCAGTCACTCTGTCATTCAGTCAGTCAGTCAGTCACTCTGTCAGTCAGTCAGTCACTCTATCAGTCAGTCAGTCAGTCACTCTGTCATTCAGTCATTCAGTCAGTCACTCTGTCAGTCAGTCAGTCAGTCACTCTGTCTGTCAGTCAGTCAGTCAGTCAGTCAGTCACTCTGTCAGTCAGTCATTCAGTCAGTCTCTCTCTCAGTCAGTCAGTCACCCTATCAGTCAGTCAGTCAGTCACTCTGTCAGTCAGTCTGTCAGTCAGTCAGTCAGTCAGTGACTCTGTCAGTCAGTCAGTGACTCTGTCAGTCAGTCAGTGACTGTGTCAGTCCGTCAGTCAGTCAGCCAGTCACTCTGTCAGTCAGTCAGTCAGTCAAAATGTCTGTCAGTCAGTCAGTCAGTCAAAATGTCTGTCAGTCAGTCAGTCAGTCACTCTGTCAGTCAGTAAAAATGTCTGTCAGTCAGTCAGTCAATTTGTCAGTCAGTCAGTCAGTCACTCTGTATGCCAGTCAGTCAGTCACTCTGTCAGTAAGTCAGTCAGTCACCCTATCAGTCAGTCAGTCAGTCAGTCAGGCACTCTGTCAGTCAGTGTCAGTCAGTCTGTCAGTCAGTCAGTCAGTCAGTCACTCTGTCAGTCAGTCAATCAGTCACTCTGTCAGTCAGTCAGTCAGGCAGTCACTCTGTCAGTCAGTCAGTCAGTCAGTGACTCTGTCAGTCAGTCAGTGACTCTGTCAGTCAGTCAGTCCCTTTGTCAGTCAGTCAGTTAGTCAGTCACTCTGTCAGTCAGTCAGTCAGTCAAAATGTCTGTCAGTCAGTCAGTCACTTTGTCAGTCAGTCAGTCAGTCACTCTGTCAGTCAGTCAAAATGTCTGTCAGTCAGTTAGTCAATCTGTATGCCAGTCAGTCACTCTGTCAGTCAGTAAGTCAGTCTCTCTGTCAGTAAGTCAGTCCTCTGTCAGTCAGTCAGTCAATCTGTCGGTCACTCTGTCACTCAGTCAGTCAGTCACTCTGTCAGTCAGTCAATCAGTCAGTCAGTCAGTCACTCAGTCAGTCAGTCAGTCAGACAGTAAGTCAGTCACTCAGTCAGTCAATCAGTCAGTCAGTCACCCTCTCAGGCAGTCAGTCACTCTGTCAGTCAGTCAGTCTGTCATTCAGACTGCCAGTCATTCTGTCTGTCAGTCAGTCAGTCACTCTGTCATTCAGTCAGTCAGTCAGTCACTCTGTCAGTCAGTCAGTCACTCTATCAGTCAGTCAGTCAGTCACTCTGTCATTCAGTCATTCAGTCAGTCACTCTGTCAGTCAGTCAGTCAGTCACTCTGTCTGTCAGTCAGTCAGTCACTCTATCAGTCAGTCAGTCAGTCACTCTGTCATTCAGTCATTCAGTCAGTCACTCTGTCAGTCAGTCAGTCAGTCACTCTGTCTGTCAGTCAGTCAGTCAGTCAGTCAGTCAGTCAGTCAGTTAGACAGTCAGTCACTCAGTCACTCAGTCAGTCAGTCTGTCAGACAGCAGTCAGTCACTCTGTCAGTCAGTCAGTCAGTCAGTCACCCTCTCAGGCAGTCAGCCACTCTGTCAGTCAGTCTGTCAATCAGACTGCCAGTCTGTCAGTCTTCCAGTCACTCAGTCTGTCTGTCAGTCATTCACTCTGTCATTCACTCAGTCAGTCAGTCACTCTGTCACTCAGTCAATCAGTCACTCTCTCAGTCAGTCAGTCAGTCACACTGTCAGTCAGTCTGTCAGTCAGTCAGTCAGTCAGTCACTCTGTCAGTCAGCCAGTGACTCTGTCAGTCAGTCAGTGACTCTGTCAGTCAGTCACTCTGTCAATCAGTCTGTCAGTCAGTTAGTCAGTCTCTCTGTCAGTAAGTCATTCTCTCTGTCAGTAAGTCAGTCACTCTGTCAGTCAGTCAGTCACACTGTCAGTCAGTCAGTGACTCTGTCAGTCAGTCAGTCATTTTGTCAGTCAGTCAGTCAGTCACTCTGTCAATCAATCTGTCAGTCAGTTAGTCAGTCTCTCTGTCAGTAAGTCATTCTCTCTGTCAGTAAGTCAGTCACTCTGTCAGTCAGTCAGTCACTCTGTCATTCTATCAGTCAGTCAGTCAGTCACTCTGTCAGTCAGTCATTCAGTCAGTTACTCTGTCAGTCAGTCACTCTGTCTGTCAGCCACTCAGTCACTCTGTCAGTCACTCAGTCAGTTAGACAGTCAGTCAGTCACTCTGTCAGTCAGTCAGTCAGTCAGTCAGACAGTCAGTCACTCTGTCAGTCAGTCAGTCAGTCAGTCACTCTGTCAGTCAGTCTGTCAGTCAGTCAGACAGTCAGTCGCTCTGTCAGTCAGTCAGTCAGTCACTCTGTCTGTCAGTCAGTCAGTCACTCTGTCAGTCAGTCTGTCAGTCAGTCAGTCAATCAGTCACTCTGTCAGTCAGTCAGTCAGTCACTCTGTCAGTCATTCTGTCAGTCAGTCAGTCAGTCAGTCACTCTGTCAGTCAGCCAGTGACTCTGTCAGTCAGTCAGTGACTCTGTCAGTCAGTCAGTCACTTTGTCAGTCAGTCAGTCATTTTGTCAGTCAGTCAGTCACTCTGTCAATCAGTCTGTCAGTCAGTAAGTCAGTCTCTCTGTCAGTAAGTCATTCTCTCTGTCAGTAAGTCAGTCACTCTGTCAGTCAGTCAGTCACACTGTCAGTCAGTCAGTCACTCTGTCAGTCACTCTGTCATTTAGTCAGTCTGTCAGTCACACTTTCAGTCAATCTGTCAGTCAGTCAGTCAATCACTCAGTCAGTCACTCTCTCATGCAGTCAGTCACTCTGTCAGTCAGTCAGTCTGTCATTCTGTCAGTCAGTCAGTCAGTGACTCTGTCAGTCAGTCAGTGACTCTGTCAGTCAGTCAGTCCCTTTGTCAGTCAGTCAGTTAGTCAGTCACTCTGTCAGTCAGTCAGTCAGTCAAAATGTCTGTCAGTCAGTCAGTCACTTTGTCAGTCAGTCAGTCAGTCACTCTCTCAGTCAGTCAAAATGTCTGTCAGTCAGTTAGTCAATCTGTATGCCAGTCAGTCACTCTGTCAGTCAGTAAGTCAGTCTCTCTGTCAGTAAGTCAGTCCTCTGTCAGTCAGTCAGTCAATCTGTCGGTCACTCTGTCACTCAGTCAGTCAGTCACTCTGTCAGTCAGTCAATCAGTCAGTCACTCTGTCAGTCAGTCAATCAGTCAGTCAGTCAGTCACTCAGTCAGTCAGTCAGTCAGACAGTAAGTCAGTCACTCAGTCAGTCAATCAGTCAGTCAGTCACCCTCTCAGGCAGTCAGTCACTCTGTCAGTCAGTCAGTCTGTCATTCAGACTGCCAGTCATTCTGTCTGTCAGTCAGTCAGTCACTCTGTCATTCAGTCAGTCAGTCAGTCACTCTGTCAGTCAGTCAGTCACTCTATCAGTCAGTCAGTCAGTCACTCTGTCATTCAGTCATTCAGTCAGTCACTCTGTCAGTCAGTCAGTCAGTCACTCTGTCTGTCAGTCAGTCAGTCAGTCAGTCAGTCAGTCACTCTGTCAGTCAGTCATTCAGTCAGTCATTTTGTCAGTCTGTCAGTTAGTCACTGTGTCTGTCAGTCAGTCAGTGACTCTGTCAGTCAGTCAGTCATTTTGTCAGTCAGTCAGTCAGTCACTCTGTCAATCAATCTGTCAGTCAGTTAGTCAGTCTCTCTGTCAGTAAGTCATTCTCTCTGTCAGTAAGTCAGTCACTCTGTCAGTCAGTCAGTCACTCTGTCATTCTATCAGTCAGTCAGTCAGTCACTCTGTCAGTCAGTCATTCAGTCAGTTACTCTGTCAGTCAGTCACTCTGTCTGTCAGCCACTCAGTCACTCAGTCAGTTAGACAGTCAGTCAGTCACTCTGTCAGTCAGTCAGTCAGTCAGTCAGAAAGTCAGTCACTCTGTCAGTCAGTCAGTCAGTCAGTCACTCTGTCAGTCAGTCTGTCAGTCAGTCAGACAGTCAGTCGCTCTGTCAGTCAATCAGTCAGCCACTCTGTCTGTCAGTCAGTCAGTCACTCTGTCAGTCAGTCTGTCAGTCAGTCAGTCAATCAGTCACTCTCTCAGTCAGTCAGTCAGTCACTCTGTCAGTCATTCTGTCAGTCAGTCAGTCAGTCAGTCACTCTGTCAGTCAGCCAGTGACTCTGTCAGTCAGTCAGTGACTCTGTCAGTCAGTCAGTGACTCTGTCAGTCAGTCAGTCACTTTGTCAGTCAGTCAGTCATTTTGTCAGTCAGTCAGTCACTCTGTCAATCAGTCTGTCAGTCAGTAAGTCAGTCTCTCTGTCAGTAAGTCATTCTCTCTGTCAGTAAGTCAGTCACTCTGTCAGTCAGTCAGTCACACTGTCAGTCAGTCAGTCACTCTGTCAGTCACTCTGTCATTTAGTCAGTCTGTCAGTCACACTTTCAGTCAATCTGTCAGTCAGTCAGTCAATCACTCAGTCAGTCACTCTCTCATGCAGTCAGTCACTCTGTCAGTCAGTCAGTCTGTCATTCTGTCAGTCAGTCAGTCAGTCCCTTTGTCAGTCAGTCAGTTAGTCAGTCACTCTGTCAGTCAGTCAGTCAGTCAAAATGTCTGTCAGTCAGTCAGTCACTTTGTCAGTCAGTCAGTCAGTCACTCTCTCAGTCAGTCAAAATGTCTGTCAGTCAGTTAGTCAATCTGTATGCCAGTCAGTCACTCTGTCAGTCAGTAAGTCAGTCTCTCTGTCAGTAAGTCAGTCCTCTGTCAGTCAGTCAGTCAATCTGTCGGTCACTCTGTCACTCAGTCAGTCAGTCACTCTGTCAGTCAGTCAATCAGTCAGTCACTCTGTCAGTCAGTCAATCAGTCAGTCAGTCAGTCACTCAGTCAGTCAGTCAGTCAGACAGTAAGTCAGTCACTCAGTCAGTCAATCAGTCAGTCAGTCACCCTCTCAGGCAGTCAGTCACTCTGTCAGTCAGTCAGTCTGTCATTCAGACTGCCAGTCATTCTGTCTGTCTGTCAGTCAGTCACTCTGTCATTCAGTCAGTCAGTCAGTCACTCTGTCAGTCAGTCAGTCACTCTATCAGTCAGTCAGTCAGTCACTCTGTCATTCAGTCATTCAGTCAGTCACTCTGTCAGTCAGTCAGTCAGTCACTCTGTCTGTCAGTCAGTCAGTCAGTCAGTCAGTCAGTCACTCTGTCAGTCAGTCATTCAGTCAGTCATTTTGTCAGTCTGTCAGTTAGTCACTGTGTCTGTCAGCCAGTCAGTCACTCGGTCAGTCAGTCAGTCAGTTAGACAGTCAGTCACTCAGTCACTCAGTCAGTCAGTCTGTCAGACAGCAGTCAGTCACTCTGTCAGTCAGTCAGTCAGTCAGTCAGTCACTCTGTCAGTCAGTCAGTCAGTCAGTCACCCTCTCAGGCAGTCAGCCACTCTGTCAGTCAGTCTGTCAATCAGACTGCCAGTCTGTCAGTCTTCCAGTCACTCAGTCTGTCTGTCAGTCATTCACTCTGTCATTCATTCAGTCAGTCAGTCACTCTGTCACTCAGTCAATCAGTCACTCTCTCAGTCAGTCAGTCAGTCACACTGTCAGTCAGTCTGTCAGTCAGTCAGTCAGTCAGTCACTCTGTCAGTCAGCCAGTGACTCTGTCAGTCAGTCAGTGACTCTGTCAGTCAGTCACTCTGTCAATCAGTCTGTCAGTCAGTTAGTCAGTCTCTCTGTCAGTAAGTCATTCTCTCTGTCAGTAAGTCAGTCACTCTGTCAGTCAGTCAGTCACACTGTCAGTCAGTCAGTGACTCTGTCAGTCAGTCAGTCATTTTGTCAGTCAGTCAGTCAGTCACTCTGTCAATCAATCTGTCAGTCAGTTAGTCAGTCTCTCTGTCAGTAAGTCATTCTCTCTGTCAGTAAGTCAGTCACTCTGTCAGTCAGTCAGTCACTCTGTCATTCTATCAGTCAGTCAGTCAGTCACTCTGTCAGTCAGTCATTCAGTCAGTTACTCTGTCAGTCAGTCACTCTGTCTGTCAGCCACTCAGTCACTCTGTCAGTCACTCAGTCAATTAGACAGTCAGTCAGTCACTCTGTCAGTCAGTCAATCAGTCAGTCAGACAGTCAGTCACTCTGTCAGTCAGTCAGTCAGTCAGTCACTCTGTCAGTCAGTCTGTCAGTCAGTCAGACAGTCAGTCGCTCTGTCATTCAGTCAGTCAGTCACTCTGTCTGTCAGTCTGTCAGTCACTCTGTCAGTCAGTCTGTCATTTTGTCAGTCAGTCAGTCACTCTGTCAATCAGTCTGTCAGTCAGTAAGTCAGTCTCTCTGTCAGTAAGTCATTCTCTCTGTCAGTAAGTCAGTCACTCTGTCAGTCAGTCAGTCACACTGTCAGTCAGTCAGTCACTCTGTCAGTCACTCTGTCATTTAGTCAGTCTGTCAGTCACACTTTCAGTCAATCTGTCAGTCAGTCAGTCAATCACTCAGTCAGTCACTCTCTCATGCAGTCAGTCACTCTGTCAGTCAGTCAGTCTGTCATTCTGTCAGTCAGTCAGTCAGTGACTCTGTCAGTCAGTCAGTGACTCTGTCAGTCAGTCAGTCCCTTTGTCAGTCAGTCAGTTAGTCAGTCACTCTGTCAGTCAGTCAGTCAGTCAAAATGTCTGTCAGTCAGTCAGTCACTTTGTCAGTCAGTCAGTCAGTCACTCTCTCAGTCAGTCAAAATGTCTGTCAGTCAGTTAGTCAATCTGTATGCCAGTCAGTCACTCTGTCAGTCAGTAAGTCAGTCTCTCTGTCAGTAAGTCAGTCCTCTGTCAGTCAGTCAGTCAATCTGTCGGTCACTCTGTCACTCAGTCAGTCAGTCACTCTGTCAGTCAGTCAATCAGTCAGTCACTCTGTCAGTCAGTCAATCAGTCAGTCAGTCAGTCACTCAGTCAGTCAGTCAGTCAGACAGTAAGTCAGTCACTCAGTCAGTCAATCAGTCAGTCAGTCACCCTCTCAGGCAGTCAGTCACTCTGTCAGTCAGTCAGTCTGTCATTCAGACTGCCAGTCATTCTGTCTGTCAGTCAGTCAGTCACTCTGTCATTCAGTCAGTCAGTCAGTCACTCTGTCAGTCAGTCAGTCACTCTATCAGTCAGTCAGTCAGTCACTCTGTCATTCAGTCATTCAGTCAGTCACTCTGTCAGTCAGTCAGTCAGTCACTCTGTCTGTCAGTCAGTCAGTCAGTCAGTCAGTCAGTCACTCTGTCAGTCAGTCATTCAGTCAGTCATTTTGTCAGTCTGTCAGTTAGTCACTGTGTCTGTCAGTCAGTCAGTGACTCTGTCAGTCAGTCAGTCATTTTGTCAGTCAGTCAGTCAGTCACTCTGTCAATCAATCTGTCAGTCAGTTAGTCAGTCTCTCTGTCAGTAAGTCATTCTCTCTGTCAGTAAGTCAGTCACTCTGTCAGTCAGTCAGTCACTCTGTCATTCTATCAGTCAGTCAGTCAGTCACTCTGTCAGTCAGTCATTCAGTCAGTTACTCTGTCAGTCAGTCACTCTGTCTGTCAGCCACTCAGTCACTCAGTCAGTTAGACAGTCAGTCAGTCACTCTGTCAGTCAGTCAGTCAGTCAGTCAGAAAGTCAGTCACTCTGTCAGTCAGTCAGTCAGTCAGTCACTCTGTCAGTCAGTCTGTCAGTCAGTCAGACAGTCAGTCGCTCTGTCAGTCAGTCAGTCAGCCACTCTGTCTGTCAGTCAGTCAGTCACTCTGTCAGTCAGTCTGTCAGTCAGTCAGTCAATCAGTCACTCTGTCAGTCAGTCAGTCAGTCACTCTGTCAGTCATTCTGTCAGTCAGTCAGTCAGTCAGTCACTCTGTCAGTCAGCCAGTGACTCTGTCAGTCAGTCAGTGACTCTGTCAGTCAGTCAGTGACTCTGTCAGTCAGTCAGTCACTTTGTCAGTCAGTCAGTCATTTTGTCAGTCAGTCAGTCACTCTGTCAATCAGTCTGTCAGTCAGTAAGTCAGTCTCTCTGTCAGTAAGTCATTCTCTCTGTCAGTAAGTCAGTCACTCTGTCAGTCAGTCAGTCACACTGTCAGTCAGTCAGTCACTCTGTCAGTCACTCTGTCATTTAGTCAGTCTGTCAGTCACACTTTCAGTCAATCTGTCAGTCAGTCAGTCAATCACTCAGTCAGTCACTCTCTCATGCAGTCAGTCACTCTGTCAGTCAGTCAGTCTGTCATTCTGTCAGTCAGTCAGTCAGTGACTCTGTCAGTCAGTCAGTGACTCTGTCAGTCAGTCAGTCCCTTTGTCAGTCAGTCAGTTAGTCAGTCACTCTGTCAGTCAGTCAGTCAGTCAAAATGTCTGTCAGTCAGTCAGTCACTTTGTCAGTCAGTCAGTCAGTCACTCTCTCAGTCAGTCAAAATGTCTGTCAGTCAGTTAGTCAATCTGTATGCCAGTCAGTCACTCTGTCAGTCAGTAAGTCAGTCTCTCTGTCAGTAAGTCAGTCCTCTGTCAGTCAGTCAGTCAATCTGTCGGTCACTCTGTCACTCAGTCAGTCAGTCACTCTGTCAGTCAGTCAATCAGTCAGTCACTCTGTCAGTCAGTCAATCAGTCAGTCAGTCAGTCACTCAGTCAGTCAGTCAGTCAGACAGTAAGTCAGTCACTCAGTCAGTCAATCAGTCAGTCAGTCACCCTCTCAGGCAGTCAGTCACTCTGTCAGTCAGTCAGTCTGTCATTCAGACTGCCAGTCATTCTGTCTGTCTGTCAGTCAGTCACTCTGTCATTCAGTCAGTCAGTCATTCACTCTGTCAGTCAGTCAGTCACTCTATCAGTCAGTCAGTCAGTCACTCTGTCATTCAGTCATTCAGTCAGTCACTCTGTCAGTCAGTCAGTCAGTCACTCTGTCTGTCAGTCAGTCAGTCAGTCAGTCAGTCAGTCACTCTGTCAGTCAGTCATTCAGTCAGTCATTTTGTCAGTCTGTCAGTTAGTCACTGTGTCTGTCAGCCAGTCAGTCACTCGGTCAGTCAGTCAGTCAGTTAGACAGTCAGTCACTCAGTCACTCAGTCAGTCAGTCTGTCAGACAGCAGTCAGTCACTCTGTCAGTCAGTCAGTCAGTCAGTCAGTCACTCTGTCAGTCAGTCAGTCAGTCAGTCACCCTCTCAGGCAGTCAGCCACTCTGTCAGTCAGTCTGTCAATCAGACTGCCAGTCTGTCAGTCTTCCAGTCACTCAGTCTGTCTGTCAGTCATTCACTCTGTCATTCAGTCAGTCAGTCAGTCACTCTGTCACTCAGTCAATCAGTCACTCTCTCAGTCAGTCAGTCAGTCACACTGTCAGTCAGTCTGTCAGTCAGTCAGTCAGTCAGTCACTCTGTCAGTCAGCCAGTGACTCTGTCAGTCAGTCAGTGACTCTGTCAGTCAGTCACTCTGTCAATCAGTCTGTCAGTCAGTTAGTCAGTCTCTCTGTCAGTAAGTCATTCTCTCTGTCAGTAAGTCAGTCACTCTGTCAGTCAGTCAGTCACACTGTCAGTCAGTCAGTGACTCTGTCAGTCAGTCAGTCATTTTGTCAGTCAGTCAGTCAGTCACTCTGTCAATCAATCTGTCAGTCAGTTAGTCAGTCTCTCTGTCAGTAAGTCATTCTCTCTGTCAGTAAGTCAGTCACTCTGTCAGTCAGTCAGTCACTCTGTCATTCTATCAGTCAGTCAGTCAGTCACTCTGTCAGTCAGTCATTCAGTCAGTTACTCTGTCAGTCAGTCACTCTGTCTGTCAGCCACTCAGTCACTCTGTCAGTCACTCAGTCAATTAGACAGTCAGTCAGTCACTCTGTCAGTCAGTCAATCAGTCAGTCAGACAGTCAGTCACTCTGTCAGTCAGTCAGTCAGTCAGTCACTCTGTCAGTCAGTCTGTCAGTCAGTCAGACAGTCAGTCGCTCTGTCATTCAGTCAGTCAGTCACTCTGTCTGTCAGTCTGTCAGTCACTCTGTCAGTCAGTCTGTCAGTCAGTCAGTCAATCAGTCACTCTGTCAGTCAGTCAGTCAGTCACTCTGTCAGTCATTCTGTCAGTCAGTCAGTCAGTCAGTCACTCTGTCAGTCAGCCAGTGACTCTGTCAGTCAGTCAGTGACTCTGTCAGTCAGTCAGTCACTTTGTCAGTCAGTCAGTCATTTTGTCAGTCAGTCAGTCAGTCACTCTGTCAATCAGTCTGTCAGTCAGTAAGTCAGTCTCTCTGTCAGTAAGTCATTCTCTCTGTCAGTAAGTCAGTCACTCTGTCAGTCAGTCAGTCACACTGTCAGTCAGTCAGTCACTCTGTCAGTCACTCTGTCATTTAGTCAGTCTGTCAGTCACACTTTCAGTCAATCTGTCAGTCAGTCAGTCAATCACTCAGTCAGTCACTCTCTCATGCAGTCAGTCACTCTGTCAGTCAGTCAGTCTGTCATTCTGTCAGTCAGTCAGTCAGTCACTCTGTCAGTCAGTCATGCAGTCAGTCACTCTGTCAGTCTGTCACTCTGTCTGTCAGCCAGTCAGTCACTCTGTCAGTCACTCAGTCAGTTAGACAGTCAGTCAGTCAGCCTGTCAGTCAGTCAGTCACTCTGTCTGTCAGTCAGTCAGTCACTCCGTCAGTCAGCCAGTGACTCTGTCAGTCAGTCAGTCAGTGACTCTGTCAGTCAGTCAGTCACTTTGTCAGTCAGTCAGTCACTCTCTCAGTCAGTCAGTCAGTCACTCTGTCAGTCAGTCAGTCTGTCACTCTATCAGTCATTCAGTCAGTCACTCTGTCTGTCAGTCAGTCAGTCACTCTATCAGTCATTCAGTCAGTCAGTCAGTCAGTCAGTCACTGTGTCTATCAGTCAGTCAGTAACTCTGTCAGTCAGTCAGTCAATCACTCAGTCAGTCACTCTTTCATGCACTCAGTCACTCTGTCAGTCAGTCAGTCTGTCATTTTATCAGTCAGTCAGTCAGTCACTCTGTCAGTCAGTCATTCAGTCAGTCGCTCTGTCAGTCTGTCAGTCAGTCACTCTGTCTGTCAGCCAGTCAGTCACTCTGTCAGTCACTCAGTCAGTTAGACAGTCAGTCAGTCACTCTGTCAGTCAGTCAGTCAGTCACCCTATCAGTCAGTCAGTCAGTCAGTCACTCTGTCAGACAGTCTGTCAGTCAGTCAGACAGTCAGTCACTTTGTCAGTAAGTCAGTCAGTCACTCTGTCAGTCAGCCAGTGACTCTGTCAGTCAGTCAGTGACTCTGTCAGTCAGTCAGTCACTTTGTCAGTCAGTCAGTCGCTTTGTCAGTCAGTCAGTCAGTCAGTCACTCTCTCAGTCAGTCAGTGAGTCACTCACTCAGTCAGTCAGTCTGTCACTCTATCAGTCATTCAGTAAGTCACTCTGTCTGTCAGTCAGTCAGTCACTCTATCAGTCATTCAGTCAGTCAGTCAGTCAGTCAGTCAGTCACTCTGTCTATCAGTCAGTCAGTAACTCTGTCTGTCAGTCAGTCAGTTAGACAGTCAGTCAGTCAGTCACCCTGTCACAGTCAGTCAGTCACTCTGTCTGTCAGTCAGTCAGTCACTCTGTCACTCTGTCAGTCAGTCAGTCAGTCACTCTGTCTCTCAGTCAGTCAGTCACTCTGTCAGTCAGTCAGTCAGTCAGTCTCTCTGTCAGTCAGTCAGTCACCCTATCAGTCAGTCAGTCAGTCACTCTGTCAGTCAGTCAGTCAGTCAGTCACTCTGTCAGTCAGTCAGTCAGTCACCCTATCAGTCAGTCAGTCAGTCAGTCACTCTGTCAGTCAGTCTGTCAGTCAGTCAGGCAGTCAGTCACTCTGTCAGTCAGTCAGTCAGTCACCCTATCAGTCAGTCAGTCAGTCAGTCACTCTGTCAGTCAGTCTGTCAGTCAGTCAGACAGTCAGTCACTCTGTCAGTCAGTCAGTCAGTCACTCTGTCTGTCAGTCAGTCAGTCACTCTGTCAGTCAGTCTGTCAGTCAGTCAGTCAGTCAGTCACTCTGTCAGTCAGCCAGTGACTCTGTCAGTCAGTCAGTGACTCTGTCAGTCAGTCAGTCACTTTGTCAGTCAGTCAGTCACTTTGACAGTCAGTCAGTCAGTCAGTCACTCTCTCAGTCAGTCAGTGAGTCACTCTGTCAGTCAGTCAGTCTGTCACTCTATCAGTCATTCAGTAAGTCACTCTGTCTCTCAGTCAGTCAGTCACTCTGTCAGTCAGTCAGTCAGTCAGGCTCTCTGTCAGTCAGTCAGTCACCCTATCAGTCAGTCAGTCAGTCACTCTGTCAGTCAGTCAGTCACCCTATCAGTCAGTCAGTCAGTCACTCTGTCAGTCAGTCAGTCAGTCACTTTGTCAGTCAGTCAGTCAGTCAGTCACTCTGTCAGTCAGTCAGTCAGTCAAAATGTCTGTCAGTCAGTCAGTCAGTCACTCTGTCAGTCAGTCAGTCAGTCACTCTGTCAGTCAGTAAAAATGTCCGTCAGTCAGTCAGTCACTTTGTCAGTCAGTCAGTCAGTCACTCTGAATGCCAGTCAGTCTGTCAGTCAGTAAGTCAGACTCTCTGTCAGTAAGTCAGTCACTCTGTCAGTCAGTAAGTCAGTCTCTCTGTCAGTAAGTCAGTCCTCTGTCAGTCAGTCAGTCACTCTGTCAGTAACTCTGTCAGTTGGTCAGTCTGTCAGTCATTTTGTCAGTCACTTTTGTCAGTCAGTCACTCTGTCAGTCCGTCAGTCAATCACTCAGTCAGTCAGTCAGTCACCCTATCAGTCAGTCAGTCAGACAGTCAGGCACTCTGTCAGTCAGTCTGTCAGTCAGTCAGTCAGTCAGTCAGTCAGTCACTCTGTCAGTCAGTCTGTCAGTCAGTCAGACAGTCAGTCACTCTCTCAGTCAGCCAGTGACTCTGTCAGTCAGTCAGTCATTTTGTCAGTCAGTCAGTCAGTCACTCTGTCAATCAGTCTGTCTGTCAGTAAGTCAGTCTCCCTGTCAGTAAGTCATTCTCTCTGTCAGTAAGTCAGTCACTCTGTCAGTCAGTCAGTCACACTGTCAGTCAGTCAGTCACTCTGTCAGTCACTCTGTCATTTAGTCAGTCTGTCAGTCACACTTTCAGTCAGTCTGTAAGTCAGTCAGTCAGTTACTCAGTCAGTCACTCAGTCAGTCAGTCAGTCAGACAGTCAGTCACTCTGTCAGTCAATCGTTCAGTCAGTCACTCTCTCATGCAGTCAGTCACTCTGTCAGTCAGTCAGTCTTTCATTCTATCAGTCAGTCAGTCAGTCACTCTGTCAGTCAGTCATTCAGTCAGTCACTCTGTCAGTCTGTCAGTCAGTCACTCTGTCTGTCAGCCAGTCAGTCACTCTGTCAGTCACTCAGTCAGTTAGACACTCAGTCAGTCACTCTGTCAGTCAGTCAGTCAGTCACCCTATCAGTCAGTCAGTCAGTCAGTCACTCTGTCAGTCAGTCTGTCATTCTATCAGTCAGTCAGTCAGTCAGTCACTCTGTCAGTCAGTCAGTCAGTCACTCTGTCAGTCAGTCAGTCAGTCACTATATCAGTCATTCAGTCAGTCAGTCAGTCAGTCAGTCACTCTGTCTATCAGTCAGTCAGTAACTCTGTCTGTCAGTCAGTTAGACAGTCAGTTGGTCAGTCAGTTAGGCAGTCAGTCAGTCACTCAGTCAGTCATCCTGTCAGTCAGTCAGTCACCCTGTCAGTCAGTCAGTCAGTCACTCTGTCAGTCAGTCAGTCAGTCAGTCAGTCACTCTGTCTCTCAGTCAGTCAGTCACTCTGTCAGTCTGTCAGTCAGTCAGTCACTCTGTCAGTCAGTCAGTCAGTCCGTCACTCTGTCAGTCAGTCAGTCAGTCACCCTATCAGTCAGTCAGTCAGTCACTCTGTCAGTCAGTCTGTCAGTCAGTCAGTCAGTCAGTGACTCTGTCAGTCAGTCAGTGACTCTGTCAGTCAGTCAGTCAGTCAGTTAGTCAGTCACTCTGTCAGTCAGTCAGTCAGTCAAAATGTCTGTCAGTCAGTCAGTCACTTTGTCAGTCAGTCAGTCAGTCACTCTGTCAGTCAGTCAAAATGTCTGTCAGTCACACAGTCACTCTGTATGCCAGTCAGTCACTCTGTCAGTCAGTAAGTCAGTCTCTCTGTCAGTAAGTCAGTCCTCTGTCAGTCAGTCAATCTGTCAGTCACTCTGTCACTCAGTCAGTCAGTCACTATGTCAGTCAGTCAATCAGTCGGTCAGTCTGTCACTCAGTCAGTCAGTCAGTCATACAGTAAGTCAGTCACTCAGTCAGTCAATCAGTCAGTCAGTCACCCTCTCAGGCAGTCAGTCACTCTGTCAGTCAGTCAGTCTGTCAATCAGTCTGCCAGTCTGTCAGTCTGCCAGTCATTCTGTCTGTCAGTCAGTCAGTCACTCTGTCATTCAGTCAGTCAGTCAGTCACTCTGTCAGTCAGTCAATCAGTCAGTCAGTCAGTCACTCAGTCAGTCAGTCAGTCAGACAGTAAGTCAGTCACTCAGTCAGTCAATCAGTCAGTCAGTCACCCTCTCAGGCAGTCAGTCACTCTGTCAGTCAGTCAGTCTGTCAATCAGTCTGCCAGTCTGTCAGTCTGCCAGTCATTCTGTCTGTCAGTCAGTCAGTCACTCTGTCATTCAGTCAGTCACTCTATCAGTCATTCAGTCAGTCAGTCACCCTCTCAGGCAGTCAGTCACTCTGTCAGTCAGTCAGTCTGTCAATCAGTCTGCCAGTCTGTCAGTCTGCCAGTCATTCTGTCTGTCAGTCAGTCAGTCACTCTGTCATTCAGTCAGTCACTCTATCAGTCATTCAGTCAGTCAGTCAGTCAGTCAGTCACTGTGTCTATCAGTCTGTCAGTAACTCTGTCTGTCAATCAGTCACCCTGTCACAGTCAGTCAGTCACTCTGTCTGTCAGTCAGTCAGTCACTCTGTCACTCTGTCAGTCAGTCAGTCAGTCACTCTACCTCTCAGTCAGTCAGTCACTCTTTCAGTCAGTCAGTCAGTCAGTCTCTCTCTCAGTCAGTCAGTCACCCTATCAGTCAGTCAGTCAGTCACTCTGTCAGTCAGTCTGTCAGTCAGTCAGTCAGTCAGTGACTCTGTCAGTCAGTCAGTGACTGTGTGAGTCAGTCAGTCAGTCACTCTGTCAGTCAGTCAGTCAGTCAGTCACTCTGTCAGTCAGTAAAAATGTCTGTCAGTCAGTCAGTCACTTTGTCAGTCAGTCAGTCAGTCACTCTGTATGCCAGTCAGTCAGTCACTCTGTCAGTAAGTCAGTCACTCTGTCAGTCAGTAAGTCAGTCTCTCTGTCAGTAAGTCAGTCCTCTGTCAGTCAGTCAGTTACTCTGTCAGTCAGTCAGTGACTCTGTCAGTCAGTCAGTCCCTTTGTCAGTCAGTCAGTTAGTCAGTCACTCTGTCTGTCAGTCAGTCAGTCAAAATGTCTGTCAGTCAGTCAGTCACTTTGTCAGTCAGTCAGTCAGTCACTCTGTCAGTCAGTCAAAATGTCTGTCAGTCAGTTAGTCAATCTGTATGCCAGTCAGTCACTCTGTCAGTCAGTAAGTCAGTCTCTCTGTCAGTAAGTCAGTCCTCTGTCAGTCAGTCAGTCAATCTGTCGGTCACTCTGTCACTCAGTCAGTCAGTCACTCTGTCAGTCAGTCAATCAGTCAGTCAGTCAGTCACTCAGTCAGTCAGTCAGTCAGAGAGTAAGTCAGTCACTCAGTCAGTCAATCAGTCAGTCAGTCACCCTCTCAGGCAGTCAGTCACTCTGTCAGTCAGTCAGTCTGTCATTCAGACTGCCAGTCATTCTGTCTGTCAGTCAGTCAGTCACTCTGTCATTCAGTCAGTCAGTCAGTCACTCTGTCAGTCAGTCAGTCACTCTATCAGTCAGTCAGTCAGTCACTCTGTCATTCAGTCATTCAGTCAGTCACTCTGTCAGTCACTCAGTCAGTCACTCTGTCTGTCAGTCAGTCAGTCAGTCAGTCAGTCACTCTGTCAGTCAGTCATTCAGTCAGTCATTTTGTCAGTCTGTCAGTTAGTCACTGTGTCTGTCAGGCAGTCAGTCACTCGGTCAGTCAGTCAGTCAGTTAGACAGTCAGTCACTCAGTCACTCAGTCAGTCAGTCTGTCAGACAGCAGTCAGTCACTCTGTCAGTCAGTCAGTCAGTCAGTCACCCTCTCAGGCAGTCAGCCACTCTGTCAGTCAGTCTGTCAATCAGACTGCCAGTCTGTCAGTCTTCCAGTCACTCAGTCTGTCTGTCAGTCATTCACTCTGTCATTCAGTCAGTCAGCCAGTCACTCTGTCACTCAGTCAATCAGTCACTCTCTCAGTCAGTCAGTCAGTCACACTGTCAGTCAGTCTGTCAGTCAGTCAGTCAGTCAGTCACTCTGTCAGTCAGCCAGTGACTCTATCAGTCAGTCAGTGACTCTGTCAGTCAGTCACTCTGTCAATCAGTCTGTCAGTCAGTTAGTCAGTCTCTCTGTCAGTAAGTCATTCTCTCTGTCAGTAAGTCAGTCACTCTGTCAGTCAGTCAGTCACACTGTCAGTCAGTCAGTGACTCTGTCAGTCAGTCAGTCATTTTGTCAGTCAGTCAGTCAGTCACTCTGTCAATCAATCTGTCAGTCAGTTAGTCAGTCTCTCTGTCAGTAAGTCATTCTCTCTGTCAGTAAGTCAGTCACTCTGTCAGTCAGTCAGTCACTCTGTCATTCTATTAGTCAGTCAGTCAGTCACTCTGTCAGTCAGTCATTGACCCTAGTAGCACAAAAATATAGAACGACGTAGGACCGACATAGATCGACGTTTTGAATCCCGATTGATAACGGATACAGTTTTTAAAATATAGAACTATGTCGAAGTATATTTTTTTCACTGACTTTATATAAAAAGTGGTTTTTACTTCTTGTTTCGATTTTTTTTTTTAAATAGTTAGCCATAATTAAAAGCGTTTATTTCGTAATTTTCTTATAAATACGCGATTTAGGAGAAAAATAGAAAAATTTTGCGAACGTCGAAAAAAGTCGTTTAATGTCGAAAGAAAATATTGTGACACCGACATACTTCGACATCAATCTATAAAATAATCCCCATATGGTTTTCTAAACATAGTTCTGTGCCAAAATATGTTTTTATTTCGACATTTTTTAAAAATTTCATATTTAAGCTGTTTTAAAACAAATGAGGAAAATAAATATACTTTTGCTTTGGTGTATTTTCATTGGCAGATTATTAAAAGAAAAAAAAAACTTTGAAGCTGCAGATATCGAAACAATCTTTAAAAGAAATGCCTCGAAGTTTTTACTGCTTATTTTTACGTTTGAAATCAATATGTCATTTTATTATACAAAAATATAGCGATATTCTTATTTGTATAGAAATCAGTAGAAAAAATTGCAAACATCGAAAAACGTTTTTTGACCAATTTCGACGTGAATCTGTATAATTTTAACCAAGACCACTTCCGGAACCGGATGTCACGTGATCATGATGACGCTACTTTCATTCTGTGGGTGCGTTCATAAAGTCGAACGCGTTTAACGAGTGAAACGAGTTAACCGAACGAGGCGTTCAAAAAGAGAACGCGTTAGCTAACTGGTCGTTCAGAAAGTGTAACTCGGTTAGTTTCGTGAAGCGAAATTCTTAACGAAGCTCACGAAGGAAAGAGGTGGTTTGCTCAGTTAGAAAACATGGCGGCGCCCAGTGCATGCGATGTTTATGTTTTAAATGCGATATATGTGCGGTTTATAATGAGTTTATTGTTGAGCATATGAAATCTTGTAGCGATAAAACATCAAGGTTTACAGGGTTGAGAAAATTTCAGTAAAAGAAATCGAAATAAATACTTCACGCTTTAATTACTCATTTGCTCTAGACAACTATGACACAAGATAATAATAATAATAATGCATTTTGAATTTTACTAGCCTTTACCGATGCATTGTACTTTACTTTTAGTCAAATAATTTAAATACACCTTTGCCTATCATTTCTTAACGGGGGGGGGGGGATGTGTCGGAGATCGGAAATTTTAAATCAAAAACACATTTTGCATTTTCCTGTAACTCATCAAGAAATAATTCAAAATACCTTGTTTAAGTCGGGTCATATCTGATTTTATAAAAGTTAGTAGATTTATAGTGAAATGTTTTCTATCCAAAAAGAGTCGGTGTGACTTTTTCTGCATATACCGGGGATACATCAATTTAAGAGTAAACAAGAGACTGTTTTCCATAAAATTTTTAAAGATGTTTTAGAAATTAACAATATTTGCAAACAGTATTGCAGAAAATAGAATGTGTGGGAACATATTCTTTTTCTTTTTTAAAAAAAAGTACTATTTGTTGTTCTGTGCTAGGAAACAATGATGGAATATAAAAAAATATCTTAATTAAGATGAAATTTTGTTGAAAGGAATCTGAAAATTTGTTTTCCTCTTTTTATTTTATTCAAAAAAAGAATCCTCTAGTCTTTTTTCATCACTAACTTCAAAATACATATCCTCCGAAAAAGCAATGATCTGCGTCGTCTGCTAACCTAACGTCCGCCATCTTTAATTTTAACTGATCGTTCAAAAAGTGAACGCGGGGTAACGAAAAACCGAAGAGTTATCGTTCGTTAAGTCGGTGAGTTTCGTTAGACTTTTTGAACGCACCCTGTATTTGTATGGCGGCAAGGCAAACGGCATGGCAAATTTGTGAAAGAAACATCGCCATTGATAAGATGGATTCAGCATATTAAAACATCATTTTGCACTACAATTTAAGTAAGTAACATTACAAGCAAAGTTACAAAATATAAAATGTTATGATTCTGTAGTTTTTGGCTGATTTTTGTATTATTTACAACGCTATTTCTTCTTATTGTGAGTTGAGTATTTGGAATGTGTGTTGAACTTAAGTTGATCTTATTCCATGTTATTTTTATTTTCCAGCTTTTACAAATTGAGGTAGCATTCCCCCCCCCCCCAATAATTTCAGTTCTTTTCTTACCACTTCAAATTTTAATTTATACACTTGCTTTGATTGTTTTATTGTTAATGGCAGAGATAATTATATTTATTTAGTAATGTTTGCATAAGATTTGTTAGCAAATAATGTACAAATAATATTATTTCCTATGCATCTAAGATGGTTTTATGTTCCAAACTATTTTGGTCCTGTAAGTTTTTTTGAAGTACTTTGTTCAAATGCATTTTCTTGATTAGCATTTTAAGATGCAAATAATTTTTGCAGACTTCCCCTTTCTACTTTGGATTAGGAATTAGTTTCTCAGTTTCATTTTAATCCAATGCATTTTATATTGATCTGGGGTGGATGAAATAACTTTATTGGTACACTTCGACAAGGGTCCCTTTTTACTAAACGAGGAAAAGGATTTCACTATTATTGGGAAAAAAAAGGAGTTGTTTTTCTGGTCTAAAATGCATTGTGTCAGTGTTTCAATTCAAATATTAGATATCGATTGAAAGTGTGTTTACCTTTGCTGCTCAAAATTTTGTTTTTGTATTTCAGTTCAAGGGCTTTTAGGTTTTGAACACTAAAAAATGTTTCTAGTTTCACTTATTTTGTGTATGAAATTAGTTCATTTTGTTGTTAATAGTGCAAAATGTTCAGCGTTCAAAATTGTGGCTGGTCCACTGGTACCAGACCAGTGAAACCTGCAACAGACCACAAAAAAAATAATAAACTGGGGGCTTCGGTACCACCAGCGCCTGGCAATTTATGATCACACTTTGCTAGAAAAAATTCAAAAGCATAAGCCTGGTTGATGCCTGAACTAATTATTAGCCAAACCATTCATTGACTTTTTTTTTTTCAAATCGCTGTACAAGTACATAATTTATATGAATCATCCACATTTTATTCAGCATTTGAAACTAAGTAAAAATGGCAAAATTTAATTATCAAATTTTTGGTAGCCCATTTTAAGGGTTGATTAATGAAATTAGTTTTCAGACATAACACTTGGCTGTTTAAAATTTAAATGTTTATTGCCAAACAAAAATTTTTGAATGTAGTGCTTTATTTAATGTTAAATCAATTAGCTAAAAATAAGAAAGTTATATTTAAAACTAGTGGTACCCGGACGGCTTTGCACGTCGTAGAAAAGTAAAAGGTCATTTGGTTCGCCTGTATATTTACAAATGATGGATGATGAATTCCTCGTCAATTTATTATGTTAATTTGCTCGACCCTTGGCACATAGTGTTGGCATTTGTTTGTCCATGTTGTGATAATTTGCTTGGTAAAATGTTCTTAAAATTGGAATAGAAAAAGAACAAAATCGAATTTTGAAAAAATCGCTTTGAGGTGTTCGTTGAATTACATGGAAATCGGCCAAATGGTCTAGGCGCTATACGCGTAATAGACAGAGATCCAAATACAGACTTTCAGTTTCATTTTTAGTAAAGATTACTTAATAAACGCAATCCTAAAGCGTAAATAATTTTACGTACAGACATATTTATTGGTTAAATTTAAAGCGGATCAATGATGTCTACAGGCTAGTACATTTTCATGTTGACTAGTCCGAAGGACCAGTAGGATTTTTACTGATTTCTAACTTTGATGTTTGTCTAATTTATGTAAAGTACCTAACCCTTTTGTGTGTGTGTGTTTAGTTTATGGATAGGTCTGTTGTTTGCATTCATTTTTCTTTTTCTATTACAGATTTGTTACCTAGTTAGTGTTTGAAAAATCTGCAGGAAAGTTAGTTTTGGGATATACTCAACAAGCAATAATGTTGCTGCAGACCCATACAAAAATGGTAAGAAATCATATTATAGAAAATGTACAGTAGACTCTGCCTTATATGATTGGGGTCAATGTTATCAATCCTTTATTGCTGTTATCAAAATCCCACAGTCCCAATTTTCTCTATTCATTTGCATGTTCAAATAATCACTTTTTGTTATCATGAAATTTTTTAATGTTATCAGTTTTCAAACTCGATTCTTAACTATCAATGAACCATTCAAAAGAATCATCTTGTATTTAAGTGTGCCAGTGTTTGTATGTTTTAGAATTCTCCCTATTAGAGACGAGCACTTTGGCCGAGTGCCGCATACTCGACCTGTCACTACTTGGCCGAATACTGAATATCAAATATACTTTAAGAACCACAGACAAACACATGATGAATTTTGAACTCATTGGAACTGTAGTATAGACCTCCATGTCCACATAATAGTTTTTAAAAGAAGACTTTATCTGATATTTAATTATGCATCATTTAAAAACTTTTTCTTGTGTCAAAAATTTTACAAAAATGTTATTTTTTAAAATTAGAAGGAAGCAAATAAATAAAAGGTATGATTAACCAAGTTGGAATTTAAACAAATTATATCAACCTATTATAGTTCTAGTTGCCAAACATAAATAATTTTTTAAAGCAAATAAAGTGTTAAAACACAAATGTGCAGAAATCCTGCAGACCTGTGCTTCTGCGTTGCAAGGAAGGTCTCTTTCAGTAGTGCATAAAGTGAGCTAATGAATGTAAAGACATCCTACAAAAATATCCGACTTTTGTCGGATATTTTTAACACATAAGCTCGCATTTTGTGGATTGAAAAAGATATTCCTTGTAATGCCAAAACATGTGTCTGCAGCATAGATCTTTAAAAGGGATCGATAGGCCTTTCTCCTACAGCGCAGCGTATTTCGCCCGGAGAAAGTGGGGTCATCATGATTCTGCCGAGAATCACGTGATCAGGGACATCGTGTCTCCCTCTTCTCGGGCAGCAGTGATATAACAATGTGAAGCGTCGTTAAAAGTCTAGGATTGTGTGAAGATTTTCATTATACTTATGGGAGAAATCTCTATATGTGTGAATCTGAGATTTTCTAGCGAAAGAGGGTTTGATGAATGCGATGCTAGTGCCAATTTTATTAAAAAATAAAGACATAGTGGAATTTCTGAGTAACAAAAATCTTTCTTTCTGCTAAAGGCAGAAAAAGTCCCCTGCAGAGTCGAAATTAAGAATATTTTAAGCAATTTATTGTAGATGCCGAGCATTATATTAAACCACTAAAAACAAGCGATGGAAAATTAGTTATAGTATGTCCTCGAAAAACTGGATTTTTAAGTTTCCTAATTTCTATGAAAAGTGTGCTGGGAACATATGAAAAGTATGTAGGTGCCCGAATTCCAGTTCTAAACTGCATATTGACTTATAAGCTTACTCAGGATCACCTTGAAACTTTTTTTTAGTGCGATCAGGTTGTGAGGGGGGATTCAACAATAATCGTCAGACAATTTCGAAGTGCGAAAAAAAGATTATTCATTCATACGGAAATTTAAGGAGTTCAGTTCTTTAAATTGCGCTGATTTTGACAACCTTCAAATGCTAAGATTAAATTTGAAGCGTAACAAAAATGCTTTGAAAGAAAGCCTTTTCTTCCGATTCCTTTGATGACGATTTGGAAAATTTAGAAATCATCTCAATTAGCATGACGCAGTATATTAATGATGTTTCCGACTACGCTGGATTTTTTGTCCGGCAAGTGCACTCTGTTGTGAACTGCGACAACTGCAAGGCAGTCTTAACTACAATAAACCAAAAATAGGCATAATAAAATTTAAGAATTTTGAGACACATTCAAGTATGATAACTTATTGCAAGATTGCAACCATTGAAATATGTACATCTGTGAAGAACAACTGAGCGAGAATGTGAAAAAGTTTTGGGAGTAAAACACAAAAATATAATGTTACTCATGAAGCCACAAGAGTTATGAGAAAAATTTCTAATTCCATTTTTCTAAGTTTAAATAAGCATATGTTGGAAACAGAAGCAGCAGATTTTCTCGTTAACAAGTTTATAAAATTAATCGTTACTAAATATTGAAGCGTTAGAATGTATCGCGCAGTCAATTCAAACAATGAAAATAATTCAAAGACCAATAAGTAGGAAAGTGACAAAATTAATATTCTTGAGGGACAATAATCACTAGTTTTCTTCACCATCGAGTTTAAATTGTCAAAATTATCATATCCTGTAGGACGAAAAAAAAAAAATTGGGGAGGGGACGGAAGTCAAATGACCAATTATGTAGTTTATAATTGCAAATGAATTTATTTTCTGAGTACTTAAAAAAAAAAAAAAAACTGAAGTTGCTTAAAAATCAGGAACAAACCAAAGTTATTTGTTTGGCTAATAGAGTGTTGGTGCGAAACGCATGCAAATCTTAGAATATTATTTAATTGAGTTAATTGATATTCGATAATATTTACATTTGTATTTCTAATTGGTTTATGGTTTTAGATAGGGTTTTATGTTAAATTGTTGCACTGCCTTCAAAAGTTGTGGGAAAAAGCACGCATTGAAACCATTTATCTGTATTTGAAAAATTTGATTGAAATAAAAGAAAATTTACAAGGTCAATTTTTGTTTAAGATTTTTGAAGACGTCTATTTCTGCTCAGTATTTAAAGCACTTGAAAAAATGTTTAAATTGCTTGTGCGCCTGCTTCAAAAGGTTTGATTGGGAAAATATCTAATGGACCATTCCATGAAAAAAACTGTCATTTTGTCCCGCATTTCATTAAAAAGTAGTAACTAAAAAAGTAACAAAGGACATTTTTTGCAAAAGTACAACAAATACATTTGCGATTTCTTAATGAAAAAAAAATTGTTACCTTTTTTAATTATTACTTTTAGTGAAAAATATGAGGTGTTACGTGAGGGACAGAGCGTTCCCTTTTTCTTTAATAATGGGTTAAATGCTTTAATTTAACCCATGCTTAAAGGGAAGTTTAACTCATGCTTAACCTATGGGATTTAACCCATGCTTAAAGCATTTAACTCATGGGTTAAATGCTTTAATTTCCCTTAATTGTGCAAATGATCGCGGCGCAAAGTGATTCTCTTCGATAGGGGAAACAGTTTCTTGTGAGAGGTGTCCCTTGATCACGTGATGTCCAACGGGGGATGTTGACGCGCGCTCTGAGGAGAAAAGTGGGGAGAAGGCACATCTATTCTATTTTAAGATCTATGGTTTGCAGTGTTCCTGCACATTTCTGCTTTTAACGTTTTATTTGCTTAAAAAAATGATTTATTTGCTTTTATTTTTAAATCGAAGGAATTTTTATATAAATTTTGTTTGTACCAAAAATCTATTTAATAATATAAAAATTTCATATTTTCTATAATTGCCTTTTTTGTCTCATTTTTAATAAATAAGTTTTAACTTTTTGGTGACATTAAAATAAAGATTTACTTCATTGACGCATAACAAACTTCATTATTTTTAAAATTTGAATTGTAAATAATTGCACTATATTATCTGCTTGGGCTTTTTTTATTAACTGTAAACTCTATCTTGAACCAATATTCGATTTTTTTTTTTTTTACAACTACTCGGTATTAGCCGAGTATCTGAGCAAAATTTGGCCGAGTACCAAGCAGTTACAGAGTACTCGGTACCCCTCAACTCCCTATTTATTCTAAGGAAAGGAGGATTGTACCAAGGAGTAGATTGTTCACACAAATCCAGCAATTTGTAGAGATATGCACACTTGAGGTGGTCTTATAGTAATTTGATATGCTAGTACCTTTTCGAAACATTTGTTAGGTTTTTTTTAATGAATTTCATTTCAAAATAATATCTACCAAGGAGTAGACAATGACATAATTCTTATTTTATTAATTTCATTTCAAAATAATATCTGGCAAAAATTGATAAATTTATAATTTCCTGATTCGCTTTTTCAGCGGTCGATTCAAAACACAAATTTGGTCCACTTTGAGGCCCTTCAAAAAATTTTGTCTCGGAAAAACAGTTTAAACAAAATGTATACCTTAAAGTTAGAAATTGCATTATATTTCTCCCCCGCAAACTTATAAATGCAAATTTGTTTTCTTTAAATGAAGGGAACTTTGAAGCAGCTAAATGATGCCAAGTAGCAGATTTAACGTGTAACAATTTTGCAAGGGACCAAACTAGGTTTGGGTTTTGGACTGTCCAAAACTGGTTTAGGACAGGACAGGTGGTTTATACCATCTTAAAGTGCCTTAAACTGTCCAAAAGTATGTAAACGCAAACAAAATGTAATCTATCAGTTCATATTTACTTCAATCTTCGTAATGTAAAAAAATAAATATAAGGGGCAGGGTTGGCAAGAGAGTTTTAGTTTACTTAAGGGTTGCATTTTTTGTTTACTTTAACAAATATGATGATTAAGTAATTACTCAAACTATTAAACAGACATTTTTTGTTTTTACCCGTTATAACCCGTTTCTGGCAGCAGAAAGCCAACCCTGCTTAGTAAGATTAATAAGTCACTGCCTGCAAGAAAATGAAATGGGGTTAATAGTACTGTCGGCTTTTGCTTAATCAAATATTGTCGAATCCAAGAAATATTTTCCATTAAGTAGGGAAAATTTCCTTACCTTTCTAAATTAACAATGTAATAATGATGTCATTGATAAAAAGTTTTTGAAATAAGCTAAGTAAGCAACAAAATAGTTTCATAATTAGAAAAATATATTATAAGTACGTATTAAAATTATAAAAAGGTAACAACCTGAGAAATATGAAATTTATGTTTTGGCATCTTTTTTCAGTACACCATATTTTGAAAAATTCTGTGATATTGGATTCCTTGCTTGAGGTCTTTGGGATCACTTTTCTTAACACCCTTTTTTACCTCCTTGTCCGCTTTGTTTTTCACTCAATACAGTATACTCTCGATGTCTTGATCTTCGATATCTCAAAGACCTTAATATGACAAAAAATTATTTTTCCCCTCGATTTTGCGTATTTATCTAAGGTTATTTTTTATTCTTATGTCGAAGACTTTTTAATTAAAATCTTGTAATGTTGAATATTTTTCAAACCCATTTATAATTTTTCCTGAAAACCGCAGCTTTTTGTCTGGAAGCAACTCGAGAAATGTTTCCAAAAATTTATCGCACCCTTCATTATTTCTCGGGGGGGGGGGGGATGATTCCGTTAAGCCTATCTACTGTTGTTTTCATTCTAGAGCACGGCAGCGTCAGAAAATGTAAGTCCTGAGAAGCAGGGTTGCGTTTTGGACTGTCCAAAACTGGTTTAGGACAGGATCGGTACTTTTTAATGTCCAGAACTGTCCGAAATTGTTTTAAGCTGTCCAAAAGTATGCAAAAGCCAAAGTTGGGTCTAATCTAATCAATTTGTATTTACTGCAATATTTGTTGCATAAATATAGATATTAATGAGGTTAATTAATGAGTATTTGGTAATATTTTTCTCAAATGTTTATTTTTGAAAATACTTTAAAAAATTACCAATAACTCTATTACATAAAAACTTCCTTATGTAACTGTTGGTAGAATTATAAAAAAAAATTCACAATGCTACGAAGACAACTAAATTCAGTTCCATTTGTAACTCAAAGGAATGTTATTAAATGTGCAATATTTAGGTGCCAAAAAAGCTTAATTTTTAATTTTTTTTTTAAGTCATGGATTAAAGAACAAGAAATTAATGATTAAACATTTACATTTCAAAACTTGTAAATATTCTTTTTTTAGTTCATACTTTTGATGTATAATACATCCTATAACTGTAAAATTTTTTGCATTTAAGTCGATTATTTCACTAATATTTTGAACATTTTCTTTTGTACACATGCATAAATGTCAAAAAATTTGGTTTATGGCTGGGGAAAAAACATGCATACAAATTGAAATTTTTAATGAAGAATTTAATTTCTACATAGTTAGATTAAAATCAGTTGTATAAATACATATATATTTATACTTGAATGTTCACGTTGAATAAATATATTAAATAGTCAAAAAAAAAAAAGAAAAAAACATAATTTTGACACATTTTATTCTGTCATATTTTCTCAGAAAATAATTTTGGACACAAGGGTTTTGAACAAGGCATTATAAACCTTGCCAACCCCACTTTCATTTGCACATGTATAAACATAGGGAAATTTGATTACTTTATCAAAAAAATAAATAATTAATGCATACAAATTAAAATTTTAATCAAGAATTTAACTTCTATGTAATTAGATTAAAATCGGCTGCATAAATAAGTTGAATGTTCACATTGAATAAATGTTCAGTATAAAACATTTCTTTGATACATTTTATTTTGTTTTTGATGTTTTGTCACAAACTAAAATTTTTCTATAAATATAGTTTTGGACAGGACGGTAAAAACCAGGGTTTTTACCGTAGTGTCCGAAACCTTGCCAAGCCTGCAGAGAAGCCTAAAAAACGTACGTACCTAAAACTTTTCACACCATTTGGTTGGACCTTTTGACTCTATTTTCACCTCCATAAAAAGGGGAGATGAACGGGAACCCCCTTTAGAGACACAAGGAATGGTGCAATCTTTTGAGCACTTTTTTTGTATCGGGGCGCTTGAATCTCATTTGAAACCATTCTGCAATTTGGTATTCGAAATCTTTGCTAAGTTTAGTCGTGATAATTATTTCGTTTTGCTACTTCACTAGAGCATTCTTTTTTCTCTAATTTTGACTCATTTAAAAAATTTCAATTGTTATTCTACTAAGACTTTTTTTCGTTACATATTTACACTTATTTTTAGTGATGATGACTAATTTTTAGAATAGTATTTTATTATGATTATGACCTTGTTATGTCGAAAACTATGCATATATATATATATATATATATATATATATATATATATATATATATATATATATATATATATATATATATATATATATTACTGTTCCTTCGATTTCTTGACACCAAGAGCGTACTGTATTTATCAATTTATTACTGTCTGAAACGTGTATATTTCTCAACGACAAAAGAAATTAGGTGGATTAGATGAGTTATTTTGATGGAAAATGAATGTTTCCTCTCCTATTGATAGCGAAAATTATTGTTTTACATTTTTACGTCAATAGCTGTTCTTAGCTTATATCTAGCTATCTAGTCAGTTCAAAATTTTTCTCAAAAATATTAACAAAAGCTAATCAATATTATTTAACTATTGGGGGAAATTATTCGATTAAGTGGGGATCTTTAACATTGCGCCTGTGGAGAAATATTTGGTTCCAAGAGGTTTGGAGGTTTTATTCATATAAGCTGGGTATTCATTCAACTGTTACCTGATTAAGCAGGGCTGACAGTATTTTCTAGGTTTTCACCACAGTTTCTACCTGCAAAAAAACCTAGCTTTTTTCCATGTCCTGGTAAAAAACTAAACCCTGCTATATGTGTTGAAATTGAGAGTTTTATTCGGGAGGTTCGACTCCAAAACTCTTTGGCTGCGCCATTCATACTATTTCAAAGTAAAGTGCATTTTTTGCAATTTTAACATTACATTACTGGTACAATCAACATGACTAATTCAACTCCCCTGTGACTGTATAAAAACAGATTGTTCTTACTCGGTATACAGTCGACTGTATGTTATCGATAAGTAGGAAAAATAATTCTCCATGTCTTTTCCATAATCTATCACAAAATAGCCAAAAATTGATGGTTTATTATTTTGTACAGTAAAAAATGTTTAATGTTTTTAATTCTTATGTTTTTTAGCTGGTGCTCCCTATGCTATTTCAATACGTGAAAACAAGATTTGGTTAAGTATTCTGAAGACTTCATGTGTGGAAAGGATTGAGTGCTGCGAACAATCCCAATTCTCCATGGTGAATGGATGATTAGATTTTGTTGCTCCGGTCTTTACCTTAGTGTGTTTAATTGACTTCATATATTTACAGCTGATGCAGTGTTTCCTGTATATACTATGTAAACCAGTTCTGTTTAATTCGTTTTTAATAAATATTTTAAGAAATAGTTTTGCTTCTACTCTTTATTTTGGCAAGATATTGTATTTCGCTACGAGTAGTCTTTGACTCTTGAATAACAACTTTATTCCCAAAAACTGAGAAACTACTAAGTAATTTCATGCCTTGCATGAAAGAAAATCTAAGAGCCTCAACCTGCATTCCTCTGTTAATGCTTTTAAAAATTACTACTAAAAAGTATTGCTGAAAAAGTACAATTTCAGTTTGTAGTCTCATGCTTAGAAAAAACATAAGTATACTCTTATTTTTCTGTTCTTTCTACTGTTTTTACTGATGTGGTTATTGTTTTATTGAAGATGTCATTTATAGGTATATTATGGTGATTTATGCATAATAAGTAAAATATATTTAATGATTATTTTATATTTATTGGAATTTGAAGGTTGACTGTTTTTTTACTGTAAGAAAGCTTTATTTTTACTACTTTTTATTTACTGACAAAAAAATATGTTAAGCAGAAATTATTTCTGAAATTTTTGCTCTATTATACTGCAAAATGCAAAAGCCATCGTATTTACAAAACGTGAAAGATTTTAACCGCCTTATCTAATACTAGTTTATTTATTATTATTTATTAAATTTCAATTTACTTGTTTTTTCATTTAAGAATTTTAGAAAAAGGACAATTTTCTTTCAATATTGAGTTAAAAAGTTTTTTTTCTCCTTTTTTTAAAGGGTTTTTTCTCAATATTTCATTGTACTTTAAGTACGTAAATAGAAAGCACGGTTTCACATTAATAAAATCGGGAAAATGCTTCAGCTTCATGTATCTTGAACACAAATGCATCTGATGTATGAAATTGCATGCTTGTGCCGAGCAATAGTACAAAACCTTCTCACTTAATAAAATCAACTGCTATTATGATGAATATGTTTTGAAAGAAGTGTAAAAACTCTTTATTTATGAATTATTGTATCTAAAAAAAAGAAAAAATGACATATTGTCGCCTTATAGCAATTGGGGTGACGATACAGAACCGTTACTCCTGAATGTTCAAGGCCGATATTCGTGAATGTAACGGAAGTGGCAAGTTTTTACGTAGTTCGACGTCGGTGAAAACATAGTTCTATGTAGTTTTTGAAACTTTTTCTACGTCGATCGGTTTTTAGAACCGTTATTTCTGAATATTCGGCACCGTTATTCCTGAATGTTCAGGGCCGATATTCGTGAACATAACGGAAGTGGCAAGTTTTTACGTAGTTCGACGTCGGTAAAAATATAGTTCTATGTAGTTTCTGAAAATTTTTCTACGTCGATCGGTTTTAGAACCGTTATTTCTGAATATTCAGGACCGTTATTCCTGAATGTTCAGGGCCGATATTCGTGAACGTAACGGAAGTGGCAAGTTTTTAAGTAGTTCGACGTCGGTGAAAATATAGTTCTATATTGGTTTTGAAAGTTTTTCTACGTCGTTCGGTTTTTTGTGCTACTAGGGGAGTCAGTTACTCTGTCAGTCAGTCACTCAGTCTGTCAGCCACTCAGTCACTCTGTCAGTCACTCAGTCAGTTAGACAGTCAGTCAGTCACTCTGTCAGTCAGTCAGTCAGTCAGTCAGACAGTCAGTCACTCTGTCAGTCAGTCAGTCAGTCAGTCACTCTGTCAGTCAGTCTGTCAGTCAGTCAGACAGTCAGTCGCTCTGTCAGTCAGTCAGTCAGTCACTCTGTCTGTCAGTCAGTCAGTCACTCTGTCAGTCAGTCTGTCAGTCAGTCAGTCAATCAGTCACTCTGTCAGTCAGTCAGTCAGTCACTCTGTCAGTCATTCTGTCAGTCAGTCAGTCAGTCAGTCACTCTGTCAGTCAGCCAGTGACCCTGTCAGTCAGTCAGTGACTCTGTCAGTCAGTCAGTCACTCTGTCAGTCAGTCAGTCATTTTGTCAGTCAGTCAGTCAGTCACTCTGTCAATCAGTCTGTCAGTCAGTAAGTCAGTCTCTCTGTCAGTAAGTCATTCTCTCTGTCAGTAAGTCAGTCACTCTGTCAGTCAGTCAGTCACACTGTCAGTCAGTCAGTCACTCTGTCAGTCACTCTGTCTGTCAGTCAGTCAGTCACTCTGTCACTCTGTCAGTCAGTCAGTCAGTCACTCTACCTCTCAGTCAGTCAGTCACTCTTTCAGTCAGTCAGTCAGTCAGTCTCTCTCTCAGTCAGTCAGTCACCCTATCAGTCAGTCAGTCAGTCACTCTGTCAGTCAGTCTGTCAGTCAGTCAGTCAGTCAGTGACTCTGTCAGTCAGTCAGTGACTCTGTCAGTCAGTCAGTGACTGTGTGAGTCAGTCAGTCAGTCAGTCAGTCACTCTGTCAGTCAGTCAGTCAGTCAGTCACTCTGTCAGTCAGTAAAAATGTCTGTCAGTCAGTCAGTCACTTTGTCAGTCAGTCAGTCAGTCACTCTGTATGCCAGTCAGTCAGTCACTCTGTCAGTAAGTCAGTCACTCTGTCAGTCAGTAAGTCAGTCTCTCTGTCAGTAAGTCAGTCCTCTGTCAGTCAGTCAGTTACTCTGTCAGTCAGTCAGTGACTCTGTCAGTCAGTCAGTCCCTTTGTCAGTCAGTCAGTTAGTCAGTCACTCTGTCAGTCAGTCAGTCAGTCAAAATGTCTGTCAGTCAGTCAATCACTTTGTCAGTCAGTCAGTCAGTCACTCTGTCAGTCAGTCAAAATGTCTGTCAGTCAGTTAGTCAATCTGTATGCCAGTCAGTCACTCTGTCAGTCAGTAAGTCAGTCTCTCTGTCAGTAAGTCAGTCCTCTGTCAGTCAGTCAGTCAATCTGTCGGTCACTCTGTCACTCAGTCAGTCAGTCACTCTGTCAGTCAGTCAATCAGTCAGTCAGTCAGTCACTCAGTCAGTCAGTCAGTCAGACAGTAAGTCAGTCACTCAGTCAGTCAATCAGTCAGTCAGTCACCCTCTCAGGCAGTCAGTCACTCTGTCAGTCAGTCAGTCTGTCATTCAGACTGCCAGTCATTCTGTCTGTCAGTCAGTCAGTCACTCTGTCATTCAGTCAGTCAGTCAGTCACTCTGTCAGTCAGTCAGTCACTCTATCAGTCAGTCAGTCACTCTGTCATTCAGTCATTCAGTCAGTCACTCTGTCAGTCAGTCAGTCAGTCACTCTGTCTGTCAGTCAGTCAGTCAGTCACTCTGTCAGTCAGTCATTCAGTCAGTCTCTCTCTCAGTCAGTCAGTCACCCTATCAGTCAGTCAGTCAGTCACTCTGTCAGTCAGTCTGTCAGTCTGTCAGTCAGTCAGTGACTCTGTCAGTCAGTCAGTGACTCTGTCAGTCAGTCAGTGACTGTGTCAGTCAGTCAGTCAGTCAGCCAGTCACTCTGTCAGTCAGTCAGTCAGTCAAAATGTCTGTCAGTCAGTCAGTCAGTCAAAATGTCTGTCAGTCAGTCAGTCAGTCACTCTGTCAGTCAGTAAAAATGTCAGTCAGTCAGTCAGTCAATTTGTCAGTCAGTCACTCTGTATGCCAGTCAGTCAGTCACTCTGTCAGTAAGTCAGTCAGTCACCCTATCAGTCAGTCAGTCAGTCAGTCAGGCACTCTGTCAGTCAGTGTGTCAGTCAGTCTGTCAGTCAGTCAGTCAGTCAGTCACTCTGTCAGTCAGTCAATCAGTCACTCTGTCAGTCAGTCAGTCAGTCACTCTGTCAGTCAGTCAGTCAGTCAGTCAGTGACTCTGTCAGTCAGTCAGTGACTCTGTCAGTCAGTCAGTCAATTAGACAGTCAGTCAGTCACTCTGTCAGTCAGTCAATCAGTCAGTCAGACAGTCAGTCACTCTGTCAGTCAGTCAGTCAGTCAGTCACTCTGTCAGTCAGTCTGTCAGTCAGTCAGACAGTCAGTCGCTCTGTCATTCAGTCAGTCAGTCACTCTGTCTGTCAGTCTGTCAGTCACTCTGTCAGTCAGTCTGTCAGTCAGTCAGTCAATCAGTCACTCTGTCAGTCAGTCAGTCAGTCACTCTGTCAGTCATTCTGTCAGTCAGTCAGTCAGTCAGTCACTCTGTCAGTCAGCCAGTGACTCTGTCAGTCAGTCAGTGACTCTGTCAGTCAGTCAGTCACTTTGTCAGTCAGTCAGTCATTTTGTCAGTCAGTCAGTCAGTCACTCTGTCAATCAGTCTGTCAGTCAGTAAGTCAGTCTCTCTGTCAGTAAGTCATTCTCTCTGTCAGTAAGTCAGTCACTCTGTCAGTCAGTCAGTCACACTGTCAGTCAGTCAGTCACTCTGTCAGTCACTCTGTCATTTAGTCAGTCTGTCAGTCACACTTTCAGTCAATCTGTCAGTCAGTCAGTCAATCACTCAGTCAGTCACTCTCTCATGCAGTCAGTCACTCTGTCAGTCAGTCAGTCTGTCATTCTGTCAGTCAGTCAGTCAGTCACTCTGTCAGTCAGTCATGCAGTCAGTCACTCTGTCAGTCTGTCACTCTGTCTGTCAGCCAGTCAGTCACTCTGTCAGTCACTCAGTCAGTTAGACAGTCAGTCAGTCAGCCTGTCAGTCAGTCAGTCACTCTGTCTGTCAGTCAGTCAGTCACTCCGTCAGTCAGCCAGTGACTCTGTCAGTCAGTCAGTCAGTGACTCTGTCAGTCAGTCAGTCACTTTGTCAGTCAGTCAGTCACTCTCTCAGTCAGTCAGTCAGTCACTCTGTCAGTCAGTCAGTCTGTCACTCTATCAGTCATTCAGTCAGTCACTCTGTCTGTCAGTCAGTCAGTCACTCTATCAGTCATTCAGTCAGTCAGTCAGTCAGTCAGTCACTGTGTCTATCAGTCAGTCAGTAACTCTGTCAGTCAGTCAGTCAATCACTCAGTCAGTCACTCTCTCATGCACTCAGTCACTCTGTCAGTCAGTCAGTCTGTCATTTTATCAGTCAGTCAGTCAGTCACTCTGTCAGTCAGTCATTCAGTCAGTCGCTCTGTCAGTCTGTCAGTCAGTCACTCTGTCTGTCAGCCAGTCAGTCACTCTGTCAGTCACTCAGTCAGTTAGACAGTCAGTCAGTCACTCTGTCAGTCAGTCAGTCAGTCACCCTATCAGTCAGTCAGTCAGTCAGTCACTCTGTCAGACAGTCTGTCAGTCAGTCAGACAGTCAGTCACTTTGTCAGTAAGTCAGTCAGTCACTCTGTCAGTCAGCCAGTGACTCTGTCAGTCAGTCAGTGACTCTGTCAGTCAGTCAGTCACTTTGTCAGTCAGTCAGTCGCTTTGTCAGTCAGTCAGTCAGTCAGTCACTCTCTCAGTCAGTCAGTGAGTCACTCACTCAGTCAGTCAGTCTGTCACTCTATCAGTCATTCAGTAAGTCACTCTGTCTGTCAGTCAGTCAGTCACTCTATCAGTCATTCAGTCAGTCAGTCAGTCAGTCAGTCAGTCACTCTGTCTATCAGTCAGTCAGTAACTCTGTCTGTCAGTCAGTCAGTTAGACAGTCAGTCAGTCAGTCACCCTGTCACAGTCAGTCAGTCACTCTGTCTGTCAGTCAGTCAGTCACTCTGTCACTCTGTCAGTCAGTCAGTCAGTCACTCTGTCTCTCAGTCAGTCAGTCACTCTGTCAGTCAGTCAGTCAGTCAGTCACCCTCTCAGGCAGTCAGTCACTCTGTCAGTCAGTCAGTCTGTCATTCAGACTGCCAGTCATTCTGTCTGTCAGTCAGTCAGTCACTCTGTCATTCAGTCAGTCAGTCAGTCACTCTGTCAGTCAGTCAGTCACTCTATCAGTCAGTCAGTCACTCTGTCATTCAGTCATTCAGTCAGTCACTCTGTCAGTCAGTCAGTCAGTCACTCTGTCTGTCAGTCAGTCAGTCAGTCAGTCAGTCAGTCACTCTGTCAGTCAGTCATTCAGTCAGTCTCTCTCTCAGTCAGTCAGTCACCCTATCAGTCAGTCAGTCAGTCACTCTGTCAGTCAGTCTGTCAGTCTGTCAGTCAGTCAGTGACTCTGTCAGTCAGTCAGTGACTCTGTCAGTCAGTCAGTGACTGTGTCAGTCAGTCAGTCAGTCAGCCAGTCACTCTGTCAGTCAGTCAGTCAGTCAAAATGTCTGTCAGTCAGTCAGTCAGTCAAAATGTCTGTCAGTCAGTCAGTCAGTCACTCTGTCAGTCAGTAAAAATGTCAGTCAGTCAGTCAGTCAATTTGTCAGTCAGTCACTCTGTATGCCAGTCAGTCAGTCACTCTGTCAGTAAGTCAGTCAGTCACCCTATCAGTCAGTCAGTCAGTCAGTCAGGCACTCTGTCAGTCAGTGTGTCAGTCAGTCTGTCAGTCAGTCAGTCAGTCAGTCACTCTGTCAGTCAGTCAATCAGTCACTCTGTCAGTCAGTCAGTCAGTCACTCTGTCAGTCAGTCAGTCAGTCAGTCAGTGACTCTGTCAGTCAGTCAGTGACTCTGTCAGTCAGTCAGTCAATTAGACAGTCAGTCAGTCACTCTGTCAGTCAGTCAATCAGTCAGTCAGACAGTCAGTCACTCTGTCAGTCAGTCAGTCAGTCAGTCACTCTGTCAGTCAGTCTGTCAGTCAGTCAGACAGTCAGTCGCTCTGTCATTCAGTCAGTCAGTCACTCTGTCTGTCAGTCTGTCAGTCACTCTGTCAGTCAGTCTGTCAGTCAGTCAGTCAATCAGTCACTCTGTCAGTCAGTCAGTCAGTCACTCTGTCAGTCATTCTGTCAGTCAGTCAGTCGGTCAGTCACTCTGTCAGTCAGCCAGTGACTCTGTCAGTCAGTCAGTGACTCTGTCAGTCAGTCAGTCACTTTGTCAGTCAGTCAGTCATTTTGTCAGTCAGTCAGTCAGTCACTCTGTCAATCAGTCTGTCAGTCAGTAAGTCAGTCTCTCTGTCAGTAAGTCATTCTCTCTGTCAGTAAGTCAGTCACTCTGTCAGTCAGTCAGTCACACTGTCAGTCAGTCAGTCACTCTGTCAGTCACTCTGTCATTTAGTCAGTCTGTCAGTCACACTTTCAGTCAATCTGTCAGTCAGTCAGTCAATCACTCAGTCAGTCACTCTCTCATGCAGTCAGTCACTCTGTCAGTCAGTCAGTCTGTCATTCTGTCAGTCAGTCAGTCAGTCACTCTGTCAGTCAGTCATGCAGTCAGTCACTCTGTCAGTCTGTCACTCTGTCTGTCAGCCAGTCAGTCACTCTGTCAGTCACTCAGTCAGTTAGACAGTCAGTCAGTCAGCCTGTCAGTCAGTCAGTCACTCTGTCTGTCAGTCAGTCAGTCACTCCGTCAGTCAGCCAGTGACTCTGTCAGTCAGTCAGTCAGTGACTCTGTCAGTCAGTCAGTCACTTTGTCAGTCAGTCAGTCACTCTCTCAGTCAGTCAGTCAGTCACTCTGTCAGTCAGTCAGTCTGTCACTCTATCAGTCATTCAGTCAGTCACTCTGTCTGTCAGTCAGTCAGTCACTCTATCAGTCATTCAGTCAGTCAGTCAGTCAGTCAGTCACTGTGTCTATCAGTCAGTCAGTAACTCTGTCAGTCAGTCAGTCAATCACTCAGTCAGTCACTCTCTCATGCACTCAGTCACTCTGTCAGTCAGTCAGTCTGTCATTTTATCAGTCAGTCAGTCAGTCACTCTGTCAGTCAGTCATTCAGTCAGTCGCTCTGTCAGTCTGTCAGTCAGTCACTCTGTCTGTCAGCCAGTCAGTCACTCTGTCAGTCACTCAGTCAGTTAGACAGTCAGTCAGTCACTCTGTCAGTCAGTCAGTCAGTCACCCTATCAGTCAGTCAGTCAGTCAGTCACTCTGTCAGACAGTCTGTCAGTCAGTCAGACAGTCAGTCACTTTGTCAGTAAGTCAGTCAGTCACTCTGTCAGTCAGCCAGTGACTCTGTCAGTCAGTCAGTGACTCTGTCAGTCAGTCAGTCACTTTGTCAGTCAGTCAGTCGCTTTGTCAGTCAGTCAGTCAGTCAGTCACTCTCTCAGTCAGTCAGTGAGTCACTCACTCAGTCAGTCAGTCTGTCACTCTATCAGTCATTCAGTAAGTCACTCTGTCTGTCAGTCAGTCAGTCACTCTATCAGTCATTCAGTCAGTCAGTCAGTCAGTCAGTCAGTCACTCTGTCTATCAGTCAGTCAGTAACTCTGTCTGTCAGTCAGTCAGTTAGACAGTCAGTCAGTCAGTCACCCTGTCACAGTCAGTCAGTCACTCTGTCTGTCAGTCAGTCAGTCACTCTGTCACTCTGTCAGTCAGTCAGTCAGTCACTCTGTCTCTCAGTCAGTCAGTCACTCTGTCAGTCAGTCAGTCAGTCAGTCTCTCTGTCAGTCAGTCAGTCACCCTATCAGTCAGTCAGTCAGTCACTCTGTCAGTCAGTCAGTCAGTCAGTCACTCTGTCAGTCAGTCAGTCAGTCACCCTATCAGTCAGTCAGTCAGTCAGTCACTCTGTCAGTCAGTCTGTCAGTCAGTCAGGCAGTCAGTCACTCTGTCAGTCAGTCAGTCATTCACCCTATCAGTCAGTCAGTCAGTCAGTCACTCTGTCAGTCAGTCTGTCAGTCAGTCAGACAGTCAGTCACTCTGTCAGTCAGTCAGTCAGTCACTCTGTCTGTCAGTCAGTCAGTCACTCTGTCAGTCAGTCTGTCAGTCAGTCAGTCAGTCAGTCACTCTGTCAGTCAGCCAGTGACTCTGTCAGTCAGTCAGTGACTCTGTCAGTCAGTCAGTCACTTTGTCAGTCAGTCAGTCACTTTGACAGTCAGTCAGTCAGTCAGTCACTCTCTCAGTCAGTCAGTGAGTCACTCTGTCAGTCAGTCAGTCTGTCACTCTATCAGTCATTCAGTAAGTCACTCTGTCTCTCAGTCAGTCAGTCACTCTGTCAGTCAGTCAGTCAGTAAGGCTCTCTGTCAGTCAGTCAGTCACCCTATCAGTCAGTCAGTCAGTCACTCTGTCAGTCAGTCAGTCACCCTATCAGTCAGTCAGTCAGTCACTCTGTCAGTCAGTCAGTCAGTCACTTTGTCAGTCAGTCAGTCAGTCAGTCACTCTGTCAGTCAGTCAGTCAGTCAAAATGTCTGTCAGTCAGTCAGTCAGTCACTCTGTCAGTCAGTCAGTCAGTCACTCTGTCAGTCAGTAAAAATGTCCGTCAGTCAGTCAGTCACTTTGTCAGTCAGTCAGTCAGTCACTCTGAATGCCAGTCAGTCTGTCAGTCAGTAAGTCAGTCTCTCTGTCAGTAAGTCAGTCACTCTGTCAGTCAGTAAGTCAGTCTCTCTGTCAGTAAGTCAGTCCTCTGTCAGTCAGTCAGTCACTCTGTCAGTAACTCTGTCAGTTGGTCAGTCTGTCAGTCATTTTGTCAGTCACTTTTGTCAGTCAGTCACTCTGTCAGTCCGTCAGTCAATCACTCAGTCAGTCAGTCACTCAGTCAGTCAGTCAGTCACCCAGTAAGTCAGTCACTCAGTCAGTCTATCAGTCTGTCAGTCACCCTCTCAGGCAGTCAGTCACTCTGTCTGTCAGTCAGTCAGTCACCCTATCAGTCAGTCAGTCACTCAGTCTGTCAGTCAGTCAGTCACCCTATCAGTCAGTCAGTCAGACAGTCAGGCACTCTGTCAGTCAGTCTGTCAGTCAGTCAGTCAGTCAGTCAGTCAGTCACTCTGTCAGTCAGTCTGTCAGTCAGTCAGACAGTCAGACACTCTCTCAGTCAGCCAGTGACTCTGTCAGTCAGTCAGTCATTTTGTCAGTCAGTCAGTCAGTCACTCTGTCAATCAGTCTGTCTGTCAGTAAGTCAGTCTCCCTGTCAGTAAGTCATTCTCTCTGTCAGTAAGTCAGTCACTCTGTCAGTCAGTCAGTCACACTGTCAGTCAGTCAGTCACTCTGTCAGTCACTCTGTCATTTAGTCAGTCTGTCAGTCACACTTTCAGTCATTCTGTAAGTCAGTCAGTCAGTTACTCAGTCAGTCACTCAGTCAGTCAGTCAGTCAGACAGTCAGTCACTCTGTCAGTCAATCGTTCAGTCAGTCACTCTCTCATGCAGTCAGTCACTCTGTCAGTCAGTCAGTCTTTCATTCTATCAGTCAGTCAGTCAGTCACTCTGTCAGTCAGTCATTCAGTCAGTCACTCTGTCAGTCTGTCAGTCAGTCACTCTGTCTGTCAGCCAGTCAGTCACTCTGTCAGTCACTCAGTCAGTTAGACACTCAGTCAGTCACTCTGTCAGTCAGTCAGTCAGTCACCCTATCAGTCAGTCAGTCAGTCAGTCACTCTGTCAGTCAGTCTGTCATTCTATCAGTCAGTCAGTCAGTCAGTCACTCTGTCAGTCAGTCAGTCAGTCACTCTGTCAGTCAGTCAGTCAGTCACTCTATCAGTCATTCAGTCAGTCAGTCAGTCAGTCAGTCACTCTGTCTATCAGTCAGTCAGTAACTCTGTCTGTCAGTCAGTTAGACAGTCAGTTGGTCAGTCAGTTAGGCAGTCAGTCAGTCACTCAGTCAGTCATCCTGTCAGTCAGTCAGTCACCCTGTCAGTCAGTCAGTCAGTCACTCTGTCAGTCAGTCAGTCAGTCAGTCAGTCACTCTGTCTCTCAGTCAGTCAGTCACTCTGTCAGTCTGTCAGTCAGTCAGTCACTCTGTCAGTCAGTCAGTCAGTCCGTCACTCTGTCAGTCAGTCAGTCAGTCACCCTATCAGTCAGTCAGTCAGTCACTCTGTCAGTCAGTCTGTCAGTCAGTCAGTCAGTCAGTGACTCTGTCAGTCAGTCAGTGACTCTGTCAGTCAGTCAGTCAGTCAGTTAGTCAGTCACTCTGTCAGTCAGTCAGTCAGTCAAAATGTCTGTCAGTCAGTCAGTCACTTTGTCAGTCAGTCAGTCAGTCACTCTGTCAGTCAGTCAAAATGTCTGTCAGTCACACAGTCACTCTGTATGCCAGTCAGTCACTCTGTCAGTCAGTAAGTCAGTCTCTCTGTCAGTAAGTCAGTCCTCTGTCAGTCAGTCAATCTGTCAGTCACTCTGTCACTCAGTCAGTCAGTCACTATGTCAGTCAGTCAATCAGTCGGTCAGTCTGTCACTCAGTCAGTCAGTCAGTCATACAGTAAGTCAGTCACTCAGTCAGTCAATCAGTCAGTCAGTCACCCTCTCAGGCAGTCAGTCACTCTGTCAGTCAGTCAGTCTGTCAATCAGTCTGCCAGTCTGTCAGTCTGCCAGTCATTCTGTCTGTCAGTCAGTCAGTCACTCTGTCATTCAGTCAGTCAGTCAGTCACTCTGTCAGTCAGTCAATCAGTCAGTCAGTCAGTCACTCAGTCAGTCAGTCAGTCAGACAGTAAGTCAGTCACTCAGTCAGTCAATCAGTCAGTCAGTCACCCTCTCAGGCAGTCAGTCACTCTGTCAGTCAGTCAGTCTGTCAATCAGTCTGCCAGTCTGTCAGTCTGCCAGTCATTCTGTCTGTCAGTCAGTCAGTCACTCTGTCATTCAGTCAGTCACTCTATCAGTCATTCAGTCAGTCAGTCACCCTCTCAGGCAGTCAGTCACTCTGTCAGTCAGTCAGTCTGTCAATCAGTCTGCCAGTCTGTCAGTCTGCCAGTCATTCTGTCTGTCAGTCAGTCAGTCACTCTGTCATTCAGTCAGTCACTCTATCAGTCATTCAGTCAGTCAGTCAGTCAGTCAGTCACTGTGTCTATCAGTCTGTCAGTAACTCTGTCTGTCAATCAGTCACCCTGTCACAGTCAGTCAGTCACTCTGTCTGTCAGTCAGTCAGTCACTCTGTCACTCTGTCAGTCAGTCAGTCAGTCACTCTACCTCTCAGTCAGTCAGTCACTCTTTCAGTCAGTCAGTCAGTCAGTCTCTCTCTCAGTCAGTCAGTCACCCTATCAGTCAGTCAGTCAGTCACTCTGTCAGTCAGTCTGTCAGTCAGTCAGTCAGTCAGTGACTCTGTCAGTCAGTCAGTGACTGTGTGAGTCAGTCAGTCAGTCAGTCAGTCACTCTGTCAGTCAGTCAGTCAGTCAGTCACTCTGTCAGTCAGTAAAAATGTCTGTCAGTCAGTCAGTCACTTTGTCAGTCAGTCAGTCAGTCACTCTGTATGCCAGTCAGTCAGTCACTCTGTCAGTAAGTCAGTCACTCTGTCAGTCAGTAAGTCAGTCTCTCTGTCAGTAAGTCAGTCCTCTGTCAGTCAGTCAGTTACTCTGTCAGTCAGTCAGTGACTCTGTCAGTCAGTCAGTCCCTTTGTCAGTCAGTCAGTTAGTCAGTCACTCTGTCAGTCAGTCAGTCAGTCAAAATGTCTGTCAGTCAGTCAGTCACTTTGTCAGTCAGTCAGTCAGTCACTCTGTCAGTCAGTCAAAATGTCTGTCAGTCAGTTAGTCAATCTGTATGCCAGTCAGTCACTCTGTCAGTCAGTAAGTCAGTCTCTCTGTCAGTAAGTCAGTCCTCTGTCAGTCAGTCAGTCAATCTGTCGGTCACTCTGTCACTCAGTCAGTCAGTCACTCTGTCAGTCAGTCAGTCAATCAGTCAGTCAGTCACTCAGTCAGTCAGTCAGTCAGACAGTAAGTCAGTCACTCAGTCAGTCAATCAGTCAGTCAGTCACCCTCTCAGGCAGTCAGTCACTCTGTCAGTCAGTCAGTCTGTCATTCAGACTGTCAGTCAGTCAGTCACTCTGTCATTCAGTCAGTCAGTCAGTCACTCTGTCAGTCAGTCAGTCACTCTATCAGTCAGTCAGTTAGTCACTCTGTCACTCCGTCATTCAGTCAGTCACTCTGTCAGTCAGTCAGTCAGTCACTCTGTCTGTCAGTCAGTCAGTCAGTCAGTCAGTCAGTCACTCTGTCAGTCAGTCATTCAGTCAGTCTCTCTCTCAGTCAGTCAGTCACCCTATCAGTCAGTCAGTCAGTCACTCTGTCAGTCAGTCTGTCAGTCAGTCAGTCAGTCAGTGACTCTGTCAGTCAGTCAGTGACACTGTCAGTCAGTCAGTGACTGTGTCAGTCAGTCAGTCAGTCAGCCAGTCACTCTGTCAGTCAGTCAGTCAGTCAAAATGTCTGTCAGTCAGTCAGTCAGTCAAAATGTCTGTCAGTCAGTCAGTCAGTCACTCTGTCACTCAGTAAAAATGTCTGTCAGTCAGTCAGTCAATTTGTCAGTCAGTCAGTCAGTCACTCTGTATGCCAGTCAGTCAGTCACTCTGTCAGTAAGTCAGTCAGTCACCCTATCAGTCAGTCAGTCAGTCAGTCAGGCACTCTGTCAGTCAGTGTGTCAGTCAGTCTGTCAGTCAGTCAGTCAGTCAGTCACTCTGTCAGTCAGTCAATCAGTCACTCTGTCAGTCAGTCAGTCAGTCAGTCACTCTGTCAGTCAGTCAGTCAGTCAGTCAGTGACTCTGTCAGTCAGTCAGTGACTCTGTCAGTCAGTCAGTCCCTTTGTCAGTCAGTCAGTTAGTCAGTCACTCTGTCTGTCAGTCAGTCAGTCAAAATGTCTGTCAGTCAGTCAGTCACTTTGTCAGTCAGTCAGTCAGTCACTCTGTCAGTCAGTCAAAATGTCTGTCAGTCAGTTAGTCAATCTGTATGCCAGTCAGTCACTCTGTCAGTCAGTAAGTCAGTCTCTCTGTCAGTAAGTCAGTCCTCTGTCAGTCAGTCAGTCAATCTGTCGGTCACTCTGTCACTCAGTCAGTCAGTCACTCTGTCAGTCAGTCAATCAGTCAGTCAGTCAGTCACTCAGTCAGTCAGTCAGTCAGAGAGTAAGTCAGTCACTCAGTCAGTCAATCAGTCAGTCAGTCACCCTCTCAGGCAGTCAGTCACTCTGTCAGTCAGTCAGTCTGTCATTCAGACTGCCAGTCATTCTGTCTGTCAGTCAGTCAGTCACTCTGTCATTCAGTCAGTCAGTCAGTCACTCTGTCAGTCAGTCAGTCACTCTATCAGTCAGTCAGTCAGTCACTCTGTCATTCAGTCATTCAGTCAGTCACTCTGTCAGTCACTCAGTCAGTCACTCTGTCTGTCAGTCAGTCAGTCAGTCAGTCAGTCACTCTGTCAGTCAGTCATTCAGTCAGTCATTTTGTCAGTCTGTCAGTTAGTCACTGTGTCTGTCAGCCAGTCAGTCACTCGGTCAGTCAGTCAGTCAGTTAGACAGTCAGTCACTCAGTCACTCAGTCAGTCAGTCTGTCAGACAGCAGTCAGTCACTCTGTCAGTCAGTCAGTCAGTCAGTCACCCTCTCAGGCAGTCAGCCACTCTGTCAGTCAGTCTGTCAATCAGACTGCCAGTCTGTCAGTCTTCCAGTCACTCAGTCTGTCTGTCAGTCATTCACTCTGTCATTCAGTCAGTCAGCCAGTCACTCTGTCACTCAGTCAATCAGTCACTCTCTCAGTCAGTCAGTCAGTCACACTGTCAGTCAGTCTGTCAGTCAGTCAGTCAGTCAGTCACTCTGTCAGTCAGCCAGTGACTCTATCAGTCAGTCAGTGACTCTGTCAGTCAGTCACTCTGTCAATCAGTCTGTCAGTCAGTTAGTCAGTCTCTCTGTCAGTAAGTCATTCTCTCTGTCAGTAAGTCAGTCACTCTGTCAGTCAGTCAGTCACACTGTCAGTCAGTCAGTGACTCTGTCAGTCAGTCAGTCATTTTGTCAGTCAGTCAGTCAGTCACTCTGTCAATCAATCTGTCAGTCAGTTAGTCAGTCTCTCTGTCAGTAAGTCATTCTCTCTGTCAGTAAGTCAGTCACTCTGTCAGTCAGTCAGTCACTCTGTCATTCTATCAGTCAGTCAGTCAGTCACTCTGTCAGTCAGTCATTGAGTCAGTTACTCTGTCAGTCAGTCACTCAGTCTGTCAGCCACTCAGTCACTCTGTCAGTCACTCAGTCAGTTAGACAGTCAGTCAGTCACTCTGTCAGTCAGTCAGTCAGTCAGTCAGACAGTCAGTCACTCTGTCAGTCAGTCAGTCAGTCAGTCACTCTGTCAGTCAGTCTGTCAGTCAGTCAGACAGTCAGTCGCTCTGTCAGTCAGTCAGTCAGTCACTCTGTCTGTCAGTCAGTCAGTCACTCTGTCAGTCAGTCTGTCAGTCAGTCAGTCAATCAGTCACTCTGTCAGTCAGTCAGTCAGTCACTCTGTCAGTCATTCTGTCAGTCAGTCAGTCAGTCAGTCACTCTGTCAGTCAGCCAGTGACCCTGTCAGTCAGTCAGTGACTCTGTCAGTCAGTCAGTCACTCTGTCAGTCAGTCAGTCATTTTGTCAGTCAGTCAGTCAGTCACTCTGTCAATCAGTCTGTCAGTCAGTAAGTCAGTCTCTCTGTCAGTAAGTCATTCTCTCTGTCAGTAAGTCAGTCACTCTGTCAGTCAGTCAGTCACACTGTCAGTCAGTCAGTCACTCTGTCAGTCACTCTGTCTGTCAGTCAGTCAGTCACTCTGTCACTCTGTCAGTCAGTCAGTCAGTCACTCTACCTCTCAGTCAGTCAGTCACTCTTTCAGTCAGTCAGTCAGTCAGTCTCTCTCTCAGTCAGTCAGTCACCCTATCAGTCAGTCAGTCAGTCACTCTGTCAGTCAGTCTGTCAGTCAGTCAGTCAGTCAGTGACTCTGTCAGTCAGTCAGTGACTCTGTCAGTCAGTCAGTGACTGTGTGAGTCAGTCAGTCAGTCAGTCAGTCACTCTGTCAGTCAGTCAGTCAGTCAGTCACTCTGTCAGTCAGTAAAAATGTCTGTCAGTCAGTCAGTCACTTTGTCAGTCAGTCAGTCAGTCACTCTGTATGCCAGTCAGTCAGTCACTCTGTCAGTAAGTCAGTCACTCTGTCAGTCAGTAAGTCAGTCTCTCTGTCAGTAAGTCAGTCCTCTGTCAGTCAGTCAGTTACTCTGTCAGTCAGTCAGTGACTCTGTCAGTCAGTCAGTCCCTTTGTCAGTCAGTCAGTTAGTCAGTCACTCTGTCAGTCAGTCAGTCAGTCAAAATGTCTGTCAGTCAGTCAATCACTTTGTCAGTCAGTCAGTCAGTCACTCTGTCAGTCAGTCAAAATGTCTGTCAGTCAGTTAGTCAATCTGTATGCCAGTCAGTCACTCTGTCAGTCAGTAAGTCAGTCTCTCTGTCAGTAAGTCAGTCCTCTGTCAGTCAGTCAGTCAATCTGTCGGTCACTCTGTCACTCAGTCAGTCAGTCACTCTGTCAGTCAGTCAATCAGTCAGTCAGTCAGTCACTCAGTCAGTCAGTCAGTCAGACAGTAAGTCAGTCACTCAGTCAGTCAATCAGTCAGTCAGTCACCCTCTCAGGCAGTCAGTCACTCTGTCAGTCAGTCAGTCTGTCATTCAGACTGCCAGTCATTCTGTCTGTCAGTCAGTCAGTCACTCTGTCATTCAGTCAGTCAGTCAGTCACTCTGTCAGTCAGTCAGTCACTCTATCAGTCAGTCAGTCACTCTGTCATTCAGTCATTCAGTCAGTCACTCTGTCAGTCAGTCAGTCAGTCACTCTGTCTGTCAGTCAGTCAGTCAGTCAGTCAGTCACTCTGTCAGTCAGTCATTCAGTCAGTCTCTCTCTCAGTCAGTCAGTCACCCTATCAGTCAGTCAGTCAGTCACTCTGTCAGTCAGTCTGTCAGTCTGTCAGTCAGTCAGTGACTCTGTCAGTCAGTCAGTGACTCTGTCAGTCAGTCAGTGACTGTGTCAGTCAGTCAGTCAGTCAGCCAGTCACTCTGTCAGTCAGTCAGTCAGTCAAAATGTCTGTCAGTCAGTCAGTCAGTCAAAATGTCTGTCAGTCAGTCAGTCAGTCACTCTGTCAGTCAGTAAAAATGTCAGTCAGTCAGTCAGTCAATTTGTCAGTCAGTCACTCTGTATGCCAGTCAGTCAGTCACTCTGTCAGTAAGTCAGTCAGTCACCCTATCAGTCATTTAGTCAGTCAGTCAGGCACTCTGTCAGTCAGTGTGTCAGTCAGTCTGTCAGTCAGTCAGTCAGTCAGTCACTCTGTCAGTCAGTCAATCAGTCACTCTGTCAGTCAGTCAGTCAGTCACTCTGTCAGTCAGTCAGTCAGTCAGTCAGTGACTCTGTCAGTCAGTCAGTGACTCTGTCAGTCAGTCAGTCCCTTTGTCAGTCAGTCAGTTAGTCAGTCACTCTGTCAGTCAGTCAGTCAGTCAAAATGTCTGTCAGTCAGTCAGTCACTTTGTCAGTCAGTCAGTCAATCTGTCGGTCACTCTGTCACTCAGTCAGTCAGTCACTCTGTCAGTCAGTCAATCAGTCAGTCAGTCAGTCAGTCAGTCAGTCAGTCAGTCAGACAGTAAGTCAGTCACTCAGTCAGTCAATCAGTCAGTCAGTCACCCTCTCAGGCAGTCAGTCACTCTGTCAGTCAGTCAGTCTGTCATTCAGACTGCCAGTCATTCTGTCTGTCAGTCAGTCAGTCACTCTGTCATTCAGTCAGTCAGTCAGTCACTCTGTCAGTCAGTCAGTCACTCTATCAGTCAGTCAGTCAGTCACTCTGTCATTCAGTCATTCAGTCAGTCACTCTGTCAGTCAGTCAGTCAGTCACTCTGTCTGTCAGTCAGTCAGTCAGTCAGTCAGTCAGTCACTCTGTCAGTCAGTCATTCAGTCAGTCATTTTGTCAGTCTGTCAGTTAGTCACTGTGTCTGTCAGCCAGTCAGTCACTCGGTCAGTCAGTCAGTCAGTTAGACAGTCAGTCACTCAGTCACTCAGTCAGTCAGTCTGTCAGACAGCAGTCAGTCACTCTGTCAGTCAGTCAGTCAGTCAGTCACCCTCTCAGGCAGTCAGCCACTCTGTCAGTCAGTCTGTCAATCAGACTGCCAGTCTGTCAGTCTTCCAGTCACTCAGTCTGTCTGTCAGTCATTCACTCTGTCATTCAGTCAGTCAGTCAGTCACTCTGTCACTCAGTCAATCAGTCACTCTCTCAGTCAGTCAGTCAGTCACACTGTCAGTCAGTCTGTCAGTCAGTCAGTCAGTCAGTCACTCTGTCAGTCAGCCAGTGACTCTGTCAGTCAGTCAGTGACTCTGTCAGTCAGTCACTCTGTCAATCAGTCTGTCAGTCAGTTAGTCAGTCTCTCTGTCAGTAAAACATTCTCTCTGTCAGTAAGTCAGTCACTCTGTCAGTCAGTCAGTCACACTGTCAGTCAGTCAGTGACTCTGTCAGTCAGTCAGTCATTTTGTCAGTCAGTCAGTCAGTCACTCTGTCAATCAATCTGTCAGTCAGTTAGTCAGTCTCTCTGTCAGTAAGTCATTCTCTCTGTCAGTAAGTCAGTCACTCTGTCATTCTATCAGTCAGTCAGTCAGTCAGTCAGTCACTCTGTCAGTCAGTCATTCAGTCAGTTACTCTGTCAGTCTGTCAGTCAGTCACTCTGTCTGTCAGCCAGTCAGTCACCCTGTCAGTCACTCAGTCAGTTAGACAGTCAGTCAGTCACTCTGTCAGTCAGTCAGTCAGTCAGTCAGACAGTCAGTCACTCTGTCAGTCAGTCAGTCAGTCAGTCAGTCACTCTGTAAGTCAGTCTGTCAGTCAGTCAGACAGTCAGTCACTCTGTCAGTCAGTCAGTCAGTCACTCTGTCTGTCAGTCAGTCAGTCACTCTGTCAGTCAGTCTGTCAGTCAGTCAGTCAATCAGTCACTCTGTCAGTCAGTCAGTCAGTCACTCTGTCAGTCAGTCTGTCAGTCAGTCAGTCAGTCAGTCACTCTGTCAGTCAGCCAGTGACTCTGTCAGTCAGTCAGTGACTCTGTCAGTCAGTCAGTCACACTGTCAGTCAGTCAGTCACTCTGTCAGTCACTCTGTCATTATTCAGTCTGTCAGTCACACTTTCAGTCAATCTGTCAGTCAGTCTGTCAATCACTCAGTCAGTCACTCTCTCATGCAGTCAGTCACTCTGTCAGTCAGTCAGTCTGTCATTCTATCAGTCAGTCAGTCAGTCACTCTGTCAGTCAGCCAGTCAGTCACTCTGTCAGTCTGTCACTCTGTCTGTCAGCCAGTCAGTCACTCTGTCAGTCACTCAGTCAGTTAGACAGTCAGTCAGTCAGCCTGTCAGTCAGTCAGTCACTCTGTCTGTCAGTCAGTCAGTCAGTCAGTCACTCCGTCAGTCAGCCAGTGACTCTGTCAGTCAGTCAGTCAGTGACTCTGTCAGTCAGTCAGTCACTTTGTCAGTCAGTCAGTCACTCTGTCAGTCAGTCAGTCAGTCACTCTGTCAGTCAGTCAGTCTGTCACTCTATCAGTCATTCAGTCAGTCACACTGTCTGTCAGTCAGTCAGTCACTCTATCAGTCATTCAGTAACTCTGTCTGTCAGTCAGTCAGTTAGACAGTCACCCTGTCACAGTCAGTCAGTCACTCTGTCTGTCAGTCAGTCAGTCACACTGTCACTCTGTCAGTCAGTCAGTCAGTCACTCTATCTCTCAGTCAGTCAGTCACTCTTTCAGTCAGTCTGTCAGTCAGTCTCTCTCTCAGTCAGTCAGTCACCCTATAAGTCAGTCAGTCAGTCACTCTGTCAGTCAGTCTGTCAGTCAGTCAGTCAGTCAGTGACTCTTTCAGTCAGTCAGTGACTCTGTCAGTCAGTCAGTGACTGTGTCAGTCAGTCAGTCAGTCACTCTGTCATTCAGTCAGTGACTGTGTCAGTCAGTCAGTCAGTCAGTCAGTCACTCTGTCAGTCAGTCAGTCAGTCAAAATGTCTGTCAGTCAGTCAGTCAGTCAAAATGTCTGTCAGTCAGTCAGTCAGTCACTCTGTCAGTCACTAAAAATGTCTGTCAGTCAGTCAGTCACTTTGTCAGTCAGTCCGTCAGTCACTCTGTATGCCAGTCAGTCAGTCACTCTGTCAGTAAGTCAGTCACTCTGTCAGTCAGTAAGTCAGTCTCTCTGTCAGTAAGTCAGTCCTCTGTCAGTCAGTCAGTTTCTCTGTCAGTAACTCTGTCAGTTAGTCAGTCTGTCAGTCACTCTGTCAGTCACTCTGTCACTCAGTCAGTCAGTCACTCTGTCAGTCAGTCAGTCAATCAGTCAGTCAGTCAGTCACTCAGTCAGTCAGTCAGTCAGACAGTAAGTCAGTCACTCAGTCAGTCAATCAGTCAGTCAGTCACCCTCTCAGGCAGTCAGTCACTCTGTCTGTAAGTCAGTCATTCAACCTATCAGTCAGTCAGTCAGTCAGTCAGGCACTCTGTCTGTCAGTCTGTCAGTCAGTCTGTCAGTCAGTCAGTCAGTCAGTCACTCTGTCAGTCAGTCAATCAGTCACTCAGTCAGTCAGTCAGTCAGTCAGTCACTCTGTCAGTCAGTCTGTCAGTCAGTCAGTCAGTCAGTCACTCTGTCAGTCAGCCAGTGACTCTGTCAGTCAGTCATTTTGTCAGTCAGTCAGTCAGTCACTCTGTCAATCACTCTGTCGTCAGTCAGTCACACTGTCAGTCCGTCAGTTTCTCAGTCAGTCACTCAGTCAGTCAGTCAGTCAGACAGTCAGTCAGTCACACTGTCAGTCAATCACTCAGTCAGTCACTCTCTCATGCAGTCAGTCACTCTGTCAGTCAGTCAGTCTGTCATTCTATCAGTCAGTCAGTCAGTCACTCTGTCAGTCAGTCATTCAGTCAATCACTCTGTCAGTCTGTCAGTCAGTCACTCTGTCTGTCAGCCAGTCAGTCACTCTGTCAGTCACTCAGTCAGTTAGACAGTCAGTCAGTCACTCTGTCAAACCGTCAGTCAGTACGTCAGTTAGTACGTCAGTCTGTCAGTACGTCAGTCAGTCAGTCAGTCAGTCAGTCAGTCACTACGTCAGTGAGTACGTCAGTCAGTCAATCATTCAGTACGTCAGTCAGTAAGTACGTCAGTACGTCAGTCAGTACGACAATCAGTACGTCAGTCAGTCAGTCAGTCAGTACGTCAGTCATTCAGTCAGTCACTACGTTAATCAGTATGTCACTCAGTACGTCAGTCTGTCAGTACGTCAGTCAGTCAGTCAGTCACTACGTCAGTCAGTACGTCAGTCTTTCAGTACGTCAGTCAGTCAGTCAGTCAGTACGTCAGTCAGTACGTCAGTCAATCCGTCAGTCAGTCAGTCCAACAGTCAGTCATCAGTCAGTCAGTCAGTACGTCAGTCAATACGTCAGTCAGTCAGTCCAACAGTCAGTACATCAGTCAGTCAGTCAGTACGTCAGTCAATCCGTCAGTCAGTCAGTCCAACAGTCAGTCAGTACGTCAGTCAATCTGTACGTCAGTTTGTCAGTCAGTTAGTACGTCAGTCAGTCAGTACGTCAGTCAGTACGTTAGTCAGTCAGTCCGTCAGTCAGTAAATCAGTCAGTCAGTCAGTCAGTACGTCAGTCAGTACGTCAGTCAGTCAGTCAGTCAGTCAGTACGTCCGTCAGTCAGTACGTCCGTCAGTCAGTACGTCAGTCTGTCAGTACATCAGTATGTCAGTAAGTCAGTCAGTCTGTCAGTCCGTCAGTCAGTACGTCAGTCAGTACGTCAGTCAGTTAGTCAGTCAGTACGTCAGTCAGTCAGTACGTCAGTCAGTATGTCAGTCAGTCAGTCAGTTCTTCCGTCAGTCAGTACGTCAGTCAGTCAGTACGTCAGTCAGTCAGTCAGTCAGTCAGTCAGTCAGTCAGTCAGTTCTTCCGTCAGTCAGTACGTCAGTCAGTCAGTACGTCAGTCAGTCAGTCAGTCAGTCAGTACGTCAGTCAGTCAGTCAGTCAGTCAGTCAATACGTCCGTCAGTCCGTCAGTCAGTACGTCAGTCAGTCAGCACGTCAGTCAGCACGTCAGTCAGTACGTCACTCAGTCAGTCAGTCCGTCATTCAGTACGTCACTCAGTACGTCAGTCAGTAAGTTAGTACGTCAGTCAGTCCGTCAGTCAGTACGTAAGTCAGTCAGTCCGTCAGTCAGTACGACAGTCAGTCCGTCAGTCAGTACAGCCGTCAGTCAGTACGTCAGTCAGTACGGCAGTCAGTCAGTCAGTACGTCAGTCCATCGGTCAGTCAGTACGTCAGTCAGTCAGTCCATCGTACAGTCAGTACGTCAGTCTGTCAGTAGGTCAGTACATCAGTCAGTAAGTAAGTCAGTCAGTACGTCAGTCAGTACGTCAGCCAGTCAGTCCGTCAGTCAGTACATCAGTCAGTACGTCAGTCAGTCCGTCCGTCAGTCAGTACGTCAGTCAGTCACTCAGTACGTCAGTCTATCAGTCACTCAGAACGTCAGTCAGTCAGTCAGTACATCAGTCAGTCAGTCAGTACGTCAGTCAATCCGTCAGTCAGTCAGTCCCTCAGTCAGTCAGTACGTCTGTCTGTCAGTACGTCAGTCTGTCAGTCAGTTAGTAGGTCAGTCAGTCAGTCCGTCAGTCAGACAGTCAGTACGCCAGTCAGTCAGTACATCAGTCTGTCAGTACGTCAGTACGTCAGTCACTACGTCAGTCAGTACGTCAGTCAGTCAGTCAGTTCGTACGTCTGTCAGTACGTCAGTCAGTCCGTACGTCAGTCTGTCAGTACATAAGTCAGTCAGTACGTCAGTCTGTCAGCACGTCAGTCTGTCAGTACGTCAGTCTGTCACTCAGTCAGTACGTCAGTCGGTCAGTACGTCAGTTAGCCAGTACGTACGTCAGTCGGTCAGTCAGTACGTCAGAGAGGCAGTCAGTACGTACGTCAGTCAGTCAGTCAGTTCGTACATGAGTCAGTCCGTTATTCAGTACGTCAGTCAGTACGTCAGTCAGTCAGTCAGTACGTCAGTCAGTCAGTACGTCAGTCAGTACGTCTGTCAGTCCGTCCGTCAGTCAGTATGTCAGTCAGTCAGTCGGTCAGTAAGTAAGTACGTCAGTCAGTACGTCAGTCAGTCTGTCCGTCAGTCAGTACGTCAGTCAGTCAGTCCGTCAGTCAGTACATCAGTCAGTCAGTAGGTCTGTCTGTCAGTAGGTCAGTACATCAGTCAGTAACTAAGTCAGTCAGTACGTCAGTCAGTACGTCAGCCAGTCAGTCCGTCAGTCAGTACATCAGTCAGTACGTCAGTCAGTCCGTCCGTCAGTCAGTACGTCAGTCAGTCATTCCTTCAGTCAGTACGTTAGTCAGTCAGTCCGTCAGTGAGCAAATCAGTCAGTCAGTCAGTCAGTACGTCAGTCAGTACGTCAGTCAGTCAGTCAGTCAGTCAGTACGTCCGTCAGTCAGTACGTCCGTCAGTCAGTACGTCAGTATGTCAGTACATCAGTCAGTCAGTACGTCAGTCTGTCAGTTCGTCAGTCAGTACGTCAGTCAGTACGTCAGTCAGTCAGTCAGTACGTCAGTCTGTCAGTACGTCAGTCAGTAAGTACGTCAGTCAGTCTGTCCGTCAGTCAGTACGTCAGTCAGTCATTCCGTCAGTCAGTACGTTAGTCAGTCAGTCCGTCAGTCAGCAAATCAGTCAGTCAGTCAGTCAGTACGTCAGTCAGTACGTCAGTCAGTCAGTCAGTCAGTCAGTACGTCCGTCAGTCAGTACGTCCGTCAGTCAGTACGTCAGTCTCTCAGTACATCAGTCAGTCAGTACGTCAGTCTGTCAGTTCGTCAGTCAGTACGTCATTCAGTACGTCAGTCAGTACGTCAGTCAGTCAGTCAGTACATCAGTCTGTCAGTACTTCAGTCTGTCAGTAAGTCAGTCAGTCTGTCAGTACGCCAGTCAGTCAGTCAGTACGCCAGTCAGTCAGTACGTCAGTCAGTATGTCAGTCATTCAGTCAGTTCTTCCGTCAGTCAGTACGTCAGTCAGTCAGTCAGTCAGTCAGTACGTCAGTCAGTCAGTCAGTCAGTCAGTACGTCAGTCAGTCAGCACGTCAGTCAGCACGTCAGTCAGTACGTCACTCAGTCAGTCAGTCCGTCAGTCAGTACGTCAGTCAGTAAGTTAGTACGTCAGTCAGTCAGTACGTCAGTCAGTCCGTCAGTCAGTACGTAAGTCAGTCAGCACGTCAGTCAGTACGTCACTCAGTCAGTCAGTCCGTCAGTCAGTACGTAAGTCAGTCAGTCCGTCAGTCAGTACGACAGTCAGTCCGTCAGTCAGTACAGCCGTCAGTCAGTACGTCAGTCAGTACGGCAGTCAGTCAGTCAGTACGTCAGTCCATCGGTCAGTCAGTACGTCAGTCAGTCAGTCCATCAGTCAGTCAGTACGTCAGTCTGTCAGTAGGTCAGTACATCAGTCAGTAAGTCAGTCAGTACGTCAGTCAGTACGTCAGTCAGTCAGTCGGTCAGTAAGTAAGTACGTCAGTCAGTACGTCAGTCAGTCTGTCCGTCAGTCAGTACGTCAGTCAGTCAGTCCGTCAGTCAGTACATCAGTCAGTCAGTACGTCAGTCTGTCAGTAGGTCAGTACATCAGTCAGTAAGTAAGTCAGTCAGTACGTCAGCCAGTCAGTCCGTCAGTTAGTACATCAGTCAGTACGTCAGTCAGTCCGTCCGTCAGTCAATACGTCAGTCAGTACGTCAGTCAGTCAGTTCGTCAGTCAGTAAATCCGTCAGTCAGTAAGTACGTCAGTCAGTAAGTACGTCAGTCAGTGTTTCCGTCAGTCAGTACGTCAGTCAGTCATTCCGTCAGTCAGTACGTTAGTCAGTCTGTCCGTCAGTCAGTAAATCAGTCAGTACGTCAGTCAGTACGTCAGTCAGTACGTCAGTCAGTCAGTCAGTCAGTCAGTACGTCCGTCAGTCAGTACGTCCGTCAATCAGTACGTCAGTCTGTCAGTACATCAGTCAGGCAGTACTTCAGTCTGTCAGTACGTCAGTCTGTCAGTACATCAGTCAGTCAGTACGTCAGTCTGTCAGTCCGTCAGTCAGTACGTCAGTCAGTACGTCAGTCATCCAGTCAGTACGTCAGTCTGTCAGTACGTCAGTCTGTCAGTAAGTCAGTCAGTCTGTCAGTACGTCAGTCAGTCAGTCAGTACGTCAGTCATTCAGTCAGTCAGTACGTCAGTCAGTCAGTACGTCAGTCAGTATGTCAGTCAGTCAGTCAGTTCTTCCGTCAGTCAGTACGTCAGTCAGTCAGTACGTCAGTCAGTCAGTCAGTACGTCAGTCAGTCAGTCAATACGTAAGTCAGTCCGTCAGTCAGTACGTCAGTCTGTCAGTACGTCAGTCAGTACGTCAGTCAGTCAATCATTCATTACGTCAGTCAGTACGTCAGTCATTCAGTCAGTCAGTACGTCAGTCAGTCAGTACGTCAGTCAGTATGTCAGTCAGTCAGTTCTTCCGTCAGTCAGTACGTCAGTCTGTCAGTACATCAGTCAGTACGTCAGTCAGTCAGTCAGTTAGTACGTCAGCATGTCAGTCAGTACGTCAGTCAGTCAATCATTCAGTACGTCAGTCAGTACGTCAGTCTGTCAGTACGTCATTCAGTACGTCAGTCAGTTACTCAGTCACTACGTCAGTCAGTACGTCAGTCAGTCAATCATTCAGTACGTCAGTCAGGACGTCAGTCAGTAAGTACGTCAGTACGTCAGTCAGTACGACAGTCAGTACGTCAGTCTGTCAGTACGTCAGTCAGTACGTCAGTCAGTCAGTCAGTCACTACGTCAGTCAGTACGTCAGTCAGTCAATCATTCAGTACGTCAGTCAGTAAGTACGTCAGTCAGTACGACAGTCAGTACGTCAGTCAGTACGTCAGTCAGTCAGTCAGTCACTACGTCAGTCAGTATGTCAGTCAGTACGTCAGTCTGTCAGTACGTCAGTCAGTACATCAGTCAGTCAGTCAGTCACTACGTCAGTCAGTACGTCAGTCTTTCAGTACGTCAGTCAGTACGACAGTCAGTACGTCAGTCAGTCAGTACGTTAGTCAGTACGTCAGTCAGTACGTCAGTCTATCAGTCACTCAGAACGTCAGTCAGTCAGTCAGTACATCAGTCAGTCAGTCAGTACGTCAGTCAATCCGTCAGTCAGTCAGTCCATCAGTCAGTCAGTACGTCAGTCTGTCAGTACGTCAGTTTGTCCGTCACTTAGTACGTCAGTCAGTCAGTACGTCAGTCAGTACGCCAGTCAGTCCGTCAGTCCGTCAGTCAGTCCGTCAGTCCGTCAGTCAGTACGTCAGTCAGTCAGTCCGTCAGTCAGTCAGTCAGTACGTCAGTCAGTCAGTCAGTACGTCAGTCAGTCAGACTGTCAGTTAGTCAGTCAGTACGTCAAACAGTCAGACCGTCCGTTAGACAGTCAGTACGTCAGTTAGTCAGTCCGTCAGTCAGTACATCAGTCAGTACGTCAGTCAGTTCGTCCGTCAGTCAGTACGTCAGTCAGTACGTCAGTCAGTCAGTCAGTCAGTCAGTACGTCCGTCAGTCAGTCAGTACGTCAGTCAGTCAGTCCGTCAGTCAGTACATCAGTCAGTACGTCAGTCAGTCCGTCCGTCAGTCAGTACGTCAGTCAGTCAATCATTCAGTACGTCAATCAGTAAGTACGTCAGTCATTCAGTCAGTCAGTACGTCAGTCAGTCAGACCGTCAGTTAGTCAGTCAGTACGTCAAACAGTCATACCCTCAGTTAGACAGTCAGTACGTCAGTTAGTCAGTCCGTCAGTCTGTACATCAGTCAGTACGTCAGTCAGTTCGTCCGTCAGTCAGTACGTCAGTCAGTACGTCAGTCAGTCAGTCAGTCAGTCAGTCAGTCAGTACGTCCGTCAGTCAGTACGTCCGTCAGTCAGTCAGTACGTCAGTCAGTCAGTCCGTCAGTCAGTACATCAGTCAGTACGTCAGTCAGTCCGTCCGTCAGTCAGTACGTCAGTCAGTCAGTCCGTCAATCACTACGTCAGTCAGTCAATCATTCAGTACGTCAATCAGTAAGTACGTCAGTCATTCAGTCAGTCAGTACGTCAGTCAGTCAGTACGTCAGTCAGTATGTCAGTCAGTCAGTTCTTCCATCAGTCAGTACGTCAGTCAGTCAGTACGTCAGTCAGTACGTCAGTCAGTACGTCAGTCAGTACGTCAGTCAGTCAGTACGTCAGTCAGTCAGTCAGTCAATACGTCAGTCAGTCAGTCCGTCAGTCCGTCAGTCAGTACATCAGTCATTCAGTACGTCAGTCTGTCAGTACGTCAGTCAGTCAGTCAGTACGTCAGCACGCCAGTCAGTACGTCAGTCAGTCAGTCAGTACGTCAGTCAGTCCGTCAGACAGTCAGCATGTCAGTCAGTACGTCAGTCAGTCAGTCAGTACGTCAGTCAGTCAATCATTCAGTACGTTAGTCAGTACGTCAGTCAGTACGTCAGTCAGTACGTCAGTCTGTCAGTACGTCAGTCAGTACGTCAGTCAGTTACTCAGTCACTACGTCAGTCAGTCAATCATTCAGTACGTCAGTCAGTACGTCATTCAGTAAGTACGTCAGTACGTCAGTCAAAACGACAGTCAGTACGTCAGTCAGTACGTCAGTCAGTCAGTCAGTCACCACGTCAGTCAGTACGTCAGTTAGTACGTCAGTCTGTCAGTACGTCAGTCAGTACGTCAGTCAGTCAGTCAGTCACTACGTCAGTCAGTACGTCAGTCAGTCAGTCAGTCACTACGTCAGTGAGTACGTCAGTCAGTCAATCATTCAGTACGTCAGTCAGTAAGTACGTCAGTACGTCAGTCAGTACGACAGTCAGTACGTCAGTCAGTACGTCAGTCAGTCAGTCAGTCAGTACGTCAGTCATTCAGTCAGTCACTACGTCAGTCAGTACGTCAGTCAGTCAGTCAGTACGTCAGTCAGTACGTCAGTCTATCAGTCACTCAGAACGTCAGTCATTCAGTCAGTCACTACGTCAGTCAATCCGTCAGTCAGTCAGTCCCTCAGTCAGTCAGTACGTCTGTCTGTCAGTACGTCAGTCTGTCAGTCAGTTAGTAGGTCAGTCAGTCAGTCCGTCAGTCAGACAGTCAGTACGCCAGTCAGTCAGTACATCAGTCTGTCAGTACGTCAGTACGTCAGTCACTACGTCAGTCAGTACGTCAGTCAGTCAGTCAGTTCGTACGTCTGTCAGTACGTCAGTCAGTCCGTACGTCAGTCTGTCAGTACATAAGTCAGTCAGTACGTCAGTCTGTCAGCACGTCAGTTAGCCAGTACGTACGTCAGTCGGTCAGTCAGTACGTCAGAGAGGCAGTCAGTACGTACGTCAGTCATTCAGTCAGTTCGTACATGAGTCAGTCCGTTATTCAGTACGTCAGTCAGTACGTCAGTCAGTCAGTCAGTACGTCAGTCAGTATGTCAGTCAGTCAGTTCTTCCATCAGTCAGTACGTCAGTCAGTCAGTACGTCAGTCAGTACGTCAGTCAGTACGTCAGTCAGTACGTCAGTCAGTCAGTACGTCAGTCAGTCAGTCAGTCAATACGTCAGTCAGTCAGTCCGTCAGTCCGTCAGTCCGTCAGTCAGTACATCAGTCATTCAGTACGTCAGTCTGTCAGTACGTCAGTCAGTCAGTCAGTACGTCAGCACGCCAGTCAGTACGTCAGTCAGTCAGTCAGTACGTCAGTCAGTCCGTCAGACAGTCAGCATGTCAGTCAGTACGTCAGTCAGTCAGTCAGTACGTCAGTCAGTCAATCATTCAGTACGTTAGTCAGTACGTCAGTCAGTACGTCAGTCTGTCAGTACGTCAGTCAGTACGTCAGTCAGTTACTCAGTCACTACGTCAGTCAGAACGTCAGTCAGTACGTCAGTCAGTCAATCATTCAGTACGTCAGTCAGTACGTCATTCAGTAAGTACGTCAGTACGTCAGTCAAAACGACAGTCAGTACGTCAGTCAGTACGTCAGTCAGTCAGTCAGTCACCACGTCAGTCAGTACGTCAGTTAGTACGTCAGTCTGTCAGTACGTCAGTCAGTACGTCAGTCAGTCAGTCAGTCACTACGTCAGTCAGTACGTCAGTCAGTCAGTCAGTCACTACGTCAGTGAGTACGTCAGTCAGTCAATCATTCAGTACGTCACTCAGTAAGTACGTCAGTACGTCAGTCAGTACGACAGTCAGTACGTCAGTCAGTACGTCAGTCAGTCAGTCAGTCAGTACGTCAGTCATTCAGTCATTCACTACGTCAGTCAGTACGTCAGTCAGTCAGTCAGTACGTCAGTCAGTACGTCAGTCTATCAGTCACTCAGAACGTCAGTCAGTCAGTCAGTACATCAGTCAGTCAGTCAGTACGTCAGTCAATCCGTCAGTCAGTCAGTCCCTCAGTCAGTCAGTACGTCTGTCTGTCAGTACGTCAGTCTGTCAGTCAGTTAGTAGGTCAGTCAGTCAGTCCGTCAGTCAGACAGTCAGTACGCCAGTCAGTCAGTACATCAGTCTGTCAGTACGTCAGTACGTCAGTCACTACGTCAGTCAGTACGTCAGTCAGTCAGTCAGTTCGTACGTCTGTCAGTACGTCAGTCAGTCCGTACGTCAGTCTGTCAGTACATAAGTCAGTCAGTACGTCAGTCTGTCAGCACGTCAGTTAGCCAGTACGTACGTCAGTCGGTCAGTCAGTACGTCAGAGAGGCAGTCAGTACGTACGTCAGTCATTCAGTCAGTTCGTACATGAGTCAGTCCGTTATTCAGTACGTCAGTCAGTACGTCAGTCAGTCAGTCAGTACGTCAGTCAGTATGTCAGTCAGTCAGTCGGTCAGTAAGTAAGTACGTCAGTCAGTACGTCAGTCAGTCTGTCCGTCAGTCAGTACGTCAGTCAGTCAGTCCGTCAGTCAGTACATCAGTCAGTCAGTAGGTCTGTCTGTCAGTAGGTCAGTACATCAGTCAGTAAGTAAGTCAGTCAGTACGTCAGTCAGTACGTCAGAAAGTCAGTCCGTCAGTCAGTACATCAGTCAGTACGTCCGTCAGTCCGTCCGTCAGTCAGTACGTCAGTCAGTCAGTTCGTCAGTCAGTAAATCCGTCAGTCAGTAAGTACGTCAGTCAGTAAGTACGTCAGTCAGTCTGTCCGTCAGTCAGTACGTCAGTCAGTCATTCCGTCAGTCAGTACGTTAGTCAGTCAGTCCGTCAGTCAGCAAATCAGTCAGTCAGTCAGTCAGTACGTAAGTCAGTACGTCAGTCAGTCAGTCAGTCAGTCAGTACGTCCGTCAGTCAGTACGTCCGTCAGTCAGTACGTCAGTCTGTCAGTACATCAGTCAGTCAGTACGTCAGTCTGTCAGTCCGTCAGTCAGTACGTCAGTCAGTACGTCAGTCAGTCAGTCAGTACGTCAGTCTGTCAGTACGTCAGTCTGTCAGTAAGTCAGTCAGTCTGTCAGTACGTCAGTCAGTCAGTCAGTACGTCAGTCAGTCAGTACGTCAGTCAGTATGTCAGTCATTCAGTCAGTTCTTCCGTCAGTCAGTACGTCAGTGAGTCAGTCAGTCAGTCAGTCAGTCAGTCAATACGTCAGTCAGTCCGTCAGTCAGTACGTCAGTCTGTCAGTACGTCAGTCAGTACGTCAGTCAGTCAGCACGTCAGTCAGCACGTCAGTCAGTACGTCAGTCAGTCAGCACGTCAGTCAGCACGTCAGTCAGTACGTCAGTCAGTCAGTCAGTTCTTCCGTCAGTCAGTACGTCAGTCAGTCAGCACGTCAGTCAGCACGTCAGTCAGTACGTCAGTCAGTCAGTCAGTTCTTCCGTCAGTCAGTACGTCAGTCAGTCAGTCCGTCAGTCAGTACATCAGTCAGTACGTCAGTCAGTTAGTCAGTCAGTACGTCAGTCAGTCAGTACGTCAGTCAGTATGTCAGTCAGTCAGTCAGTTCTTCCGTCAGTCAGTACGTCAGTCAGTCAGTACGTCAGTCAGTCAGTCAGTCAGTCAGTCAGTCAGTCAGTCAGTTCTTCCGTCAGTCAGTACGTCAGTCAGTCAGTACGTCAGTCAGTCAGTCAGTCAGTCAGTACGTCAGTCAGTCAGTCAGTCAGTCAGTCAATACGTCAGTCAGTCCGTCAGTCAGTACGTCAGTCAGTCAGCACGTCAGTCAGCACGTCAGTCAGTACGTCACTCAGTCAGTCAGTCCGTCATTCAGTACGTCACTCAGTACGTCAGTCAGTAAGTTAGTACGTCAGTCAGTCACTACGTCAGTCAGTCCGTCAGTCAGTACGACAGTCAGTCCGTCAGTCAGTACAGCCGTCAGTCAGTACGTCAGTCAGTACGGCAGTCAGTCAGTCAGTACGTCAGTCCATCGGTCAGTCAGTACGTCAGTCAGTCAGTCCATCGTACAGTCAGTACGTCAGTCTGTCAGTAGGTCAGTACATCAGTCAGTAAGTAAGTCAGTCAGTACGTCAGTCAGTACGTCAGCCAGTCAGTCCGTCAGTCAGTACATCAGTCAGTACGTCAGTCAGTCCGTCCGTCAGTCAGTACGTCAGTCAGTCACTCAGTACGTCAGTCTATCAGTCACTCAGAAGTCAGTCAGTCAGTCAGTCAGTCACAGTCAGTCAGTCAGTCAGTACGTCAGTCAATCCGTCAGTCAGTCAGTCAGTCATCCAGTCAGTCAGTAGTCAGTATCCGTCAGTCAGTCAGTCAGTCAGTCAGTACGTCTGTCGTCAGTACGTCAGTCTGTCAGTCAGTTAGTAGGTCAGTCAGTCAGTCCGTCAGTCAGACAGTCAGTACGCCAGTCAGTCAGTACATCAGTCTGTCAGTACGTCAGTACGTCAGTCACTACGTCAGTCAGTACGTCAGTCAGTCAGTCAGTTCGTACGTCTGTCAGTACGTCAGTCAGTCCGTACGTCAGTCTGTCAGTACATAAGTCAGTCAGTACGTCAGTCTGTCAGCACGTCAGTCTGTCAGTACGTCAGTCTGTCACTCAGTCAGTACGTCAGTCGGTCAGTACGTCAGTTAGCCAGTACGTACGTCAGTCGGTCAGTCAGTACGTCAGAGAGGCAGTCAGTACGTACGTCAGTCAGTCAGTCAGTTCGTACATGAGTCAGTCCGTTATTCAGTACGTCAGTCAGTACGTCAGTCAGTCAGTCAGTACGTCAGTCAGTCAGTACGTCAGTCAGTACGTCTGTCAGTCCGTCCGTCAGTCAGTATGTCAGTCAGTCAGTCGGTCAGTAAGTAAGTACGTCAGTCAGTACGTCAGTCAGTCTGTCCGTCAGTCAGTACGTCAGTCAGTCAGTCCGTCAGTCAGTACATCAGTCAGTCAGTAGGTCTGTCTGTCAGTAGGTCAGTACATCAGTCAGTAACTAAGTCAGTCAGTACGTCAGTCAGTACGTCAGCCAGTCAGTCCGTCAGTCAGTACATCAGTCAGTACGTCAGTCAGTCAGTACGTCAGTCAGTCATTCCTTCAGTCAGTACGTTAGTCAGTCAGTCCGTCAGTGAGCAAATCAGTCAGTCAGTCAGTCAGTACGTCAGTCAGTACGTCAGTCAGTCAGTCAGTCAGTCAGTACGTCCGTCAGTCAGTACGTCCGTCAGTCAGTACGTCAGTATGTCAGTACATCAGTCAGTCAGTACGTCAGTCTGTCAGTTCGTCAGTCAGTACGTCAGTCAGTACGTCAGTCAGTCAGTCAGTACGTCAGTCTGTCAGTACGTCAGTCAGTAAGTACGTCAGTCAGTCTGTCCGTCAGTCAGTACGTCAGTCAGTCATTCCGTCAGTCAGTACGTTAGTCAGTCAGTCCGTCAGTCAGCAAATCAGTCAGTCAGTCAGTCAGTACGTCAGTCAGTACGTCAGTCAGTCAGTCAGTCAGTCAGTACGTCCGTCAGTCAGTACGTCCGTCAGTCAGTACGTCAGTCTCTCAGTACATCAGTCAGTCAGTACGTCAGTCTGTCAGTTCGTCAGTCAGTACGTCATTCAGTACGTCAGTCAGTACGTCAGTCAGTCAGTCAGTACATCAGTCTGTCAGTACTTCAGTCTGTCAGTAAGTCAGTCAGTCTGTCAGTACGCCAGTCAGTCAGTCAGTACGCCAGTCAGTCAGTACGTCAGTCAGTATGTCAGTCATTCAGTCAGTTCTTCCGTCAGTCAGTACGTCAGTCAGTCAGTCAGTCAGTCAGTACGTCAGTCAGTCAGCACGTCAGTCAGCACGTCAGTCAGTACGTCACTCAGTCAGTCAGTCCGTCAGTCAGTACGTCAGTCAGTAAGTTAGTACGTCAGTCAGTCAGTACGTCAGTCAGTCCGTCAGTCAGTACGTAAGTCAGTCAGCACGTCAGTCAGTACGTCACTCAGTCAGTCAGTCCGTCAGTCAGTACGTAAGTCAGTCAGTCCGTCAGTCAGTACGACAGTCAGTCCGTCAGTCAGTACAGCCGTCAGTCAGTACGTCAGTCAGTACGGCAGTCAGTCAGTCAGTACGTCAGTCCATCGGTCAGTCAGTACGTCAGTCAGTCAGTCCATCAGTCAGTCAGTACGTCAGTCTGTCAGTAGGTCAGTACATCAGTCAGTAAGTCAGTCAGTACGTCAGTCAGTACGTCAGTCAGTCAGTCGGTCAGTAAGTAAGTACGTCAGTCAGTACGTCAGTCAGTCTGTCCGTCAGTCAGTACGTCAGTCAGTCAGTCCGTCAGTCAGTACATCAGTCAGTCAGTACGTCAGTCTGTCAGTAGGTCAGTACATCAGTCAGTAAGTAAGTCAGTCAGTACGTCAGCCAGTCAGTCCGTCAGTTAGTACATCAGTCAGTACGTCAGTCAGTCCGTCCGTCAGTCAATACGTCAGTCAGTACGTCAGTCAGTCAGTTCGTCAGTCAGTAAATCCGTCAGTCAGTAAGTACGTCAGTCAGTAAGTACGTCAGTCAGTGTTTCCGTCAGTCAGTACGTCAGTCAGTCATTCCGTCAGTCAGTACGTTAGTCAGTCTGTCCGTCAGTCAGTAAATCAGTCAGTACGTCAGTCAGTACGTCAGTCAGTACGTCAGTCAGTCAGTCAGTCAGTCAGTACGTCCGTCAGTCAGTACGTCCGTCAATCAGTACGTCAGTCTGTCAGTACATCAGTCAGGCAGTACTTCAGTCTGTCAGTACGTCAGTCTGTCAGTACATCAGTCAGTCAGTACGTCAGTCTGTCAGTCCGTCAGTCAGTACGTCAGTCAGTACGTCAGTCATCCAGTCAGTACGTCAGTCTGTCAGTACGTCAGTCTGTCAGTAAGTCAGTCAGTCTGTCAGTACGTCAGTCAGTCAGTCACTACGTCAGTCATTCAGTCAGTCAGTACGTCAGTCAGTCAGTACGTCAGTCAGTATGTCAGTCAGTCAGTCAGTTCTTCCGTCAGTCAGTACGTCAGTCAGTCAGTACGTCAGTCAGTCAGTCAGTACGTCAGTCAGTCAGTCAATACGTAAGTCAGTCCGTCAGTCAGTACGTCAGTCTGTCAGTACGTCAGTCAGTACGTCAGTCAGTCAATCATTCATTACGTCAGTCAGTACGTCAGTCATTCAGTCAGTCAGTACGTCAGTCAGTCAGTACGTCAGTCAGTATGTCAGTCAGTCAGTTCTTCCGTCAGTCAGTACGTCAGTCTGTCAGTACATCAGTCAGTACGTCAGTCAGTCAGTCAGTTAGTACGTCAGCATGTCAGTCAGTACGTCAGTCAGTCAATCATTCAGTACGTCAGTCAGTACGTCAGTCTGTCAGTACGTCATTCAGTACGTCAGTCAGTTACTCAGTCACTACGTCAGTCAGTACGTCAGTCAGTCAATCATTCAGTACGTCAGTCAGGACGTCAGTCAGTAAGTACGTCAGTACGTCAGTCAGTACGACAGTCAGTACGTCAGTCTGTCAGTACGTCAGTCAGTACGTCAGTCAGTCAGTCAGTCACTACGTCAGTCAGTACGTCAGTCAGTCAATCATTCAGTACGTCAGTCAGTAAGTACGTCAGTCAGTACGACAGTCAGTACGTCAGTCAGTACGTCAGTCAGTCAGTCAGTCACTACGTCAGTCAGTATGTCAGTCAGTACGTCAGTCTGTCAGTACGTCAGTCAGTACATCAGTCAGTCAGTCAGTCACTACGTCAGTCAGTACGTCAGTCTTTCAGTACGTCAGTCAGTACGACAGTCAGTACGTCAGTCAGTCAGTACGTTAGTCAGTACGTCAGTCAGTACGTCAGTCTATCAGTCACTCAGAACGTCAGTCAGTCAGTCAGTACATCAGTCAGTCAGTCAGTACGTCAGTCAATCCGTCAGTCAGTCAGTCCATCAGTCAGTCAGTACGTCAGTCTGTCAGTACGTCAGTTTGTCCGTCACTTAGTACGTCAGTCAGTCAGTACGTCAGTCAGTACGCCAGTCAGTCCGTCAGTCCGTCAGTCAGTCCGTCAGTCCGTCAGTCAGTACGTCAGTCAGTCAGTCCGTCAGTCAGTCAGTCAGTACGTCAGTCAGTCAGTCAGTACGTCAGTCAGTCAGACTGTCAGTTAGTCAGTCAGTACGTCAAACAGTCAGACCGTCCGTTAGACAGTCAGTACGTCAGTTAGTCAGTCCGTCAGTCAGTACATCAGTCAGTACGTCAGTCAGTTCGTCCGTCAGTCAGTACGTCAGTCAGTACGTCAGTCAGTCAGTCAGTCAGTCAGTACGTCCGTCAGTCAGTCAGTACGTCAGTCAGTCAGTCCGTCAGTCAGTACATCAGTCAGTACGTCAGTCAGTCCGTCCGTCAGTCAGTACGTCAGTCAGTCAATCATTCAGTACGTCAATCAGTAAGTACGTCAGTCATTCAGTCAGTCAGTACGTCAGTCAGTCAGACCGTCAGTTAGTCAGTCAGTACGTCAAACAGTCATACCCTCAGTTAGACAGTCAGTACGTCAGTTAGTCAGTCCGTCAGTCTGTACATCAGTCAGTACGTCAGTCAGTTCGTCCGTCAGTCAGTACGTCAGTCAGTACGTCAGTCAGTCAGTCAGTCAGTCAGTCAGTCAGTACGTCCGTCAGTCAGTACGTCCGTCAGTCAGTCAGTACGTCAGTCAGTCAGTCCGTCAGTCAGTACATCAGTCAGTACGTCAGTCAGTCCGTCCGTCAGTCAGTACGTCAGTCAGTCAGTCCGTCAATCACTACGTCAGTCAGTCAATCATTCAGTACGTCAATCAGTAAGTACGTCAGTCATTCAGTCAGTCAGTACGTCAGTCAGTCAGTACGTCAGTCAGTAAGTCAGTCAGTCAGTTCTTCCATCAGTCAGTACGTCAGTCAGTCAGTACGTCAGTCAGTACGTCAGTCAGTACGTCAGTCAGTACGTCAGTCAGTCAGTACGTCAGTCAGTCAGTCAGTCAATACGTCAGTCAGTCAGTCCGTCAGTCCGTCAGTCAGTACATCAGTCATTCAGTACGTCAGTCTGTCAGTACGTCAGTCAGTCAGTCAGTACGTCAGCACGCCAGTCAGTACGTCAGTCAGTCAGTCAGTACGTCAGTCAGTCCGTCAGACAGTCAGCATGTCAGTCAGTACGTCAGTCAGTCAGTCAGTACGTCAGTCAGTCAATCATTCAGTACGTTAGTCAGTACGTCAGTCAGTACGTCAGTCTGTCAGTACGTCAGTCAGTACGTCAGTCAGTTACTCAGTCACTACGTCAGTCAGTCAATCATTCAGTACGTCAGTCAGTACGTCATTCAGTAAGTACGTCAGTACGTCAGTCAAAACGACAGTCAGTACGTCAGTCAGTACGTCAGTCAGTCAGTCAGTCACCACGTCAGTCAGTACGTCAGTTAGTACGTCAGTCTGTCAGTACGTCAGTCAGTACGTCAGTCAGTCAGTCAGTCACTACGTCAGTCAGTACGTCAGTCAGTCAGTCAGTCACTACGTCAGTGAGTACGTCAGTCAGTCAATCATTCAGTACGTCAGTCAGTAAGTACGTCAGTACGTCAGTCAGTACGACAGTCAGTACGTCAGTCAGTACGTCAGTCAGTCAGTCAGTCAGTACGTCAGTCATTCAGTCAGTCACTACGTCAGTCAGTACGTCAGTCAGTCAGTCAGTACGTCAGTCAGTACGTCAGTCTATCAGTCACTCAGAACGTCAGTCATTCAGTCAGTCACTACGTCAGTCAATCCGTCAGTCAGTCAGTCCCTCAGTCAGTCAGTACGTCTGTCTGTCAGTACGTCAGTCTGTCAGTCAGTTAGTAGGTCAGTCAGTCAGTCCGTCAGTCAGACAGTCAGTACGCCAGTCAGTCAGTACATCAGTCTGTCAGTACGTCAGTACGTCAGTCACTACGTCAGTCAGTACGTCAGTCAGTCAGTCAGTTCGTACGTCTGTCAGTACGTCAGTCAGTCCGTACGTCAGTCTGTCAGTACATAAGTCAGTCAGTACGTCAGTCTGTCAGCACGTCAGTTAGCCAGTACGTACGTCAGTCGGTCAGTCAGTACGTCAGAGAGGCAGTCAGTACGTACGTCAGTCATTCAGTCAGTTCGTACATGAGTCAGTCCGTTATTCAGTACGTCAGTCAGTACGTCAGTCAGTCAGTCAGTACGTCAGTCAGTATGTCAGTCAGTCAGTTCTTCCATCAGTCAGTACGTCAGTCAGTCAGTACGTCAGTCAGTACGTCAGTCAGTACGTCAGTCAGTACGTCAGTCAGTCAGTACGTCAGTCAGTCAGTCAGTCAATACGTCAGTCAGTCAGTCCGTCAGTCCGTCAGTCCGTCAGTCAGTACATCAGTCATTCAGTACGTCAGTCTGTCAGTACGTCAGTCAGTCAGTCAGTACGTCAGCACGCCAGTCAGTACGTCAGTCAGTCAGTCAGTACGTCAGTCAGTCCGTCAGACAGTCAGCATGTCAGTCAGTACGTCAGTCAGTCAGTCAGTACGTCAGTCAGTCAATCATTCAGTACGTTAGTCAGTACGTCAGTCAGTACGTCAGTCTGTCAGTACGTCAGTCAGTACGTCAGTCAGTTACTCAGTCACTACGTCAGTCAGAACGTCAGTCAGTACGTCAGTCAGTCAATCATTCAGTACGTCAGTCAGTACGTCATTCAGTAAGTACGTCAGTACGTCAGTCAAAACGACAGTCAGTACGTCAGTCAGTACGTCAGTCAGTCAGTCAGTCACCACGTCAGTCAGTACGTCAGTTAGTACGTCAGTCTGTCAGTACGTCAGTCAGTACGTCAGTCAGTCAGTCAGTCACTACGTCAGTCAGTACGTCAGTCAGTCAGTCAGTCACTACGTCAGTGAGTACGTCAGTCAGTCAATCATTCAGTACGTCAGTCAGTAAGTACGTCAGTACGTCAGTCAGTACGACAGTCAGTACGTCAGTCAGTACGTCAGTCAGTCAGTCAGTCAGTACGTCAGTCATTCAGTCAGTCACTACGTCAGTCAGTACGTCAGTCAGTCAGTCAGTACGTCAGTCAGTACGTCAGTCTATCAGTCACTCAGAACGTCAGTCAGTCAGTCAGTACATCAGTCAGTCAGTCAGTACGTCAGTCAATCCGTCAGTCAGTCAGTCCCTCAGTCAGTCAGTACGTCTGTCTGTCAGTACGTCAGTCTGTCAGTCAGTTAGTAGGTCAGTCAGTCAGTCCGTCAGTCAGACAGTCAGTACGCCAGTCAGTCAGTACATCAGTCTGTCAGTACGTCAGTACGTCAGTCACTACGTCAGTCAGTACGTCAGTCAGTCAGTCAGTTCGTACGTCTGTCAGTACGTCAGTCAGTCCGTACGTCAGTCTGTCAGTACATAAGTCAGTCAGTACGTCAGTCTGTCAGCACGTCAGTTAGCCAGTACGTACGTCAGTCGGTCAGTCAGTACGTCAGAGAGGCAGTCAGTACGTACGTCAGTCATTCAGTCAGTTCGTACATGAGTCAGTCCGTTATTCAGTACGTCAGTCAGTACGTCAGTCAGTCAGTCAGTACGTCAGTCAGTATGTCAGTCAGTCAGTCGGTCAGTAAGTAAGTACGTCAGTCAGTACGTTAGTCAGTCTGTCCGTCAGTCAGTACGTCAGTCAGTCAGTCCGTCAGTCAGTACATCAGTCACTCAGTAGGTCTGTCTGTCAGTAGGTCAGTACATCAGTCAGTAAGTAAGTCAGTCAGTACGTCAGTCAGTACGTCAGAAAGTCAGTCCGTCAGTCAGTACATCAGTCAGTACGTCCGTCAGTCCGTCCGTCAGTCAGTACGTCAGTCAGTCAGTTCGTCAGTCAGTAAATCCGTCAGTCAGTAAGTACGTCAGTCAGTAAGTACGTCAGTCAGTCTGTCCGTCAGTCAGTACGTCAGTCAGTCATTCCGTCAGTCAGTACGTTAGTCAGTCAGTCCGTCAGTCAGCAAATCAGTCAGTCAGTCAGTACGTAAGTCAGTACGTCAGTCAGTCAGTCAGTCAGTCAGTACGTCCGTCAGTCAGTACGTCCGTCAGTCAGTACGTCAGTCTGTCAGTACATCAGTCAGTCAGTACGTCAATCTGTCAGTCCGTCAGTCAGTACGTCAGTCAGTACGTCAGTCAGTCAGTCAGTACGTCAGTCTGTCAGTACGTCAGTCTGTCAGTAAGTCAGTCAGTCTGTCAGTACGTCAGTCAGTCAGTCAGTACGTCAGTCAGTCAGTACGTCAGTCAGTATGTCAGTCATTCAGTCAGTTCTTCCGTCAGTCAGTACGTCAGTGAGTCAGTCAGTCAGTCAGTACGTCAGTCAGTCAGTCAGTCAGTCAGTCAATACGTCAGTCAGTCCGTCAGTCAGTACGTCAGTCTGTCAGTACGTCAGTCAGTACGTCAGTCAGTCAGCACGTCAGTCAGCACGTCAGTCAGTACGTCAGTCAGTCAGCACGTCAGTCAGCACGTCAGTCAGTACGTCAGTCAGTCAGTCAGTTCTTCCGTCAGTCAGTACGTCAGTCAGTCAGCACGTCAGTCAGCACGTCAGTCAGTACGTCAGTCAGTCAGTCAGTTCTTCCGTCAGTCAGTACGTCAGTCAGTCAGTCCGTCAGTCAGTACATCAGTCAGTACGTCAGTCAGTTAGTCAGTCAGTACGTCAGTCAGTCAGTACGTCAGTCAGTATGTCAGTCAGTCAGTCAGTTCTTCCGTCAGTCAGTACGTCAGTCAGTCAGTACGTCAGTCAGTCAGTCAGTCAGTCAGTCAGTCAGTCAGTCAGTTCTTCCGTCAGTCAGTACGTCAGTCAGTCAGTACGTCAGTCAGTCAGTCAGTCAGTCAGTACGTCAGTCAGTCAGTCAGTCAGTCAGTCAATACGTCAGTCAGTCCGTCAGTCAGTACGTCAGTCAGTCAGCACGTCAGTCAGCACGTCAGTCAGTACGTCACTCAGTCAGTCAGTCCGTCATTCAGTACGTCACTCAGTACGTCAGTCAGTAAGTTAGTACGTCAGTCAGTCACTACGTCAGTCAGTCCGTCAGTCAGTACGACAGTCAGTCCGTCAGTCAGTACAGCCGTCAGTCAGTACGTCAGTCAGTACGGCAGTCAGTCAGTCAGTACGTCAGTCCATCGGTCAGTCAGTACGTCAGTCAGTCAGTCCATCGTACAGTCAGTACGTCAGTCTGTCAGTAGGTCAGTACATCAGTCAGTAAGTAAGTCAGTCAGTACGTCAGTCAGTACGTCAGCCAGTCAGTCCGTCAGTCAGTACATCAGTCAGTACGTCAGTCAGTCCGTCCGTCAGTCAGTACGTCAGTCAGTCAGTCAGTACGTCAGTCAGTACGTCAGTCTATCAGTCACTCAGAACGTCAGTCAGTCAGTCAGTACATCAGTCAGTCAGTCAGTACGTCAGTCAATCCGTCAGTCAGTCAGTCCCTCAGTCAGTCAGTACGTCTGTCTGTCAGTACGTCAGTCTGTCACTCAGTTAGTAGGTCAGTCAGTCAGTCCGTCAGTCAGACAGTCAGTACGCCAGTCAGTCAGTACATCAGTCTGTCAGTACGTCAGTACGTCAGTCACTACGTCAGTCAGTACGTCAGTCAGTTAGTCAGTTCGTACGTCTGTCAGTACGTCAGTCAGTCCGTACGTCAGTCTGTCAGTACATAAGTCAGTCAGTACGTCTGTCTGTCAGTACGTCAGTCTGTCAGTCAGTTAGTAGGTCAGTCAGTCAGTCCGTCAGTCAGACAGTCAGTACGCCAGTCAGTCAGTACATCAGTCTGTCAGTACGTCAATACGTCAGTCACTACGTCAGTCAGTACGTCAGTCAGTCAGTCAGTTCGTACGTCTGTCAGTACGTCAGTCAGTCCGTACGTCAGTCTGTCAGTACATAAGTCAGTCAGTACGTCTGTCTGTCAGTACGTCAGTCTGTCAGTCAGTTAGTAGGTCAGTCAGTCAGTCCGTCAGTCAGACAGTCAGTACGCCAGTCAGTCAGTACATCAGTCTGTCAGTACGTCAGTACGTCAGTCACTACGTCAGTCAGTACGTCAGTCAGTCAGTCAGTTCGTACGTCTGTCAGTACGTCAGTCAGTCCGTACGTCAGTCTGTCAGTACATAAGTCAGTCAGTACGTCAGTCTGTCAGCACGTCAGTCTGTCAGTACGTCAGTCTGTCACTCAGTCAGTACGTCAGTCGGTCAGTACGTCAGTTAGCCAGTACGTACGTCAGTCGGTCAGTCAGTACGTCAGAGAGGCAGTCAGTACGTACGTCAGTCAGTCAGTCAGTTCGTACATGAGTCAGTCCGTTATTCAGTACGTCAGTCAGTACGTCAGTCAGTCAGTCAGTACGTCAGTCAGTCAGTACGTCAGTCAGTACGTCTGTCAGTCCGTCCGTCAGTCAGTATGTCAGTCAGTCAGTCGGTCAGTAAGTAAGTACGTCAGTCAGTACGTCAGTCAGTCTGTCCGTCAGTCAGTACGTCAGTCAGTCAGTCCGTCAGTCAGTACATCAGTCAGTCAGTAGGTCTGTCTGTCAGTAGGTCAGTACATCAGTCAGTACGTCAGTCAGTCCGTCCGTCAGTCAGTACGTCAGTCAGTCATTCCGTCAGTCAGTACGTTAGTCAGTCAGTCCGTCAGTGAGCAAATCAGTCAGTCAGTCAGTCAGTACGTCAGTCAGTACGTCAGTCAGTCAGTCAGTCAGTCAGTACGTCCGTCAGTCAGTACGTCCGTCAGTCAGTACGTCAGTCTGTCAGTACATCAGTCAGTCAGTACGTCAGTCTGTCAGTTTGTCAGTCAGTACGTCAGTCAGTACGTCAGTCAGTACGTCAGTCAGTCAGTCAGTACGTCAGTCTGTCAGTACGTCAGTCAGTAAGTACGTCAGTCAGTCTGTCCGTCAGTCAGTACGTCAGTCAGTCATTCCGTCAGTCAGTACGTTAGTCAGTCAGTCCGTCAGTCAGCAAATCAGTCAGTCAGTCAGTCAGTACGTCAGTCAGTACGTCAGTCAGTCAGTCAGTCAGTCAGTACGTCCGTCAGTCACTACGTCCGTCAGTCAGTACGTCAGTCTGTCAGTACATCAGTCAGTCAGTACGTCAGTCTGTCAGTTCGTCAGTCAGTACGTCATTCAGTACGTCAGTCAGTACGTCAGTCAGTCAGTCAGTACGTCAGTCTGTCAGTACGTCAGTCTGTCAGTAAGTCAGTCAGTCTGTCAGTACGCCAGTCAGTCAGTCAGTACGCCAGTCAGTCAGTACGTCAGTCAGTATGTCAGTCATTCAGTCAGTTCTTCCGTCAGTCAGTACGTCAGTCAGTCAGTCAGTCAGTCAGTCAGTACGTCAGTCAGTCAGCACGTCAGTCAGCACGTCAGTCAGCACGTCAGTCAGTACGTCACTCAGTCAGTCAGTCCGTCAGTCAGTACGTCAGTCAGTAAGTTAGTACGTCAGTCAGTCAGTACGTCAGTCAGTCCGTCAGTCAGTACGTAAGTCAGTCAGCACGTCAGTCAGTACGTCACTCAGTCAGTCAGTCCGTCAGTCAGTACGTAAGTCAGTCAGTCCGTCAGTCAGTACGACAGTCAGTCCGTCAGTCAGTACAGCCGTCAGTCAGTACGTCAGTCAGTACGGCAGTCAGTCAGTCAGTACGTCAGTCCATCGGTCAGTCAGTACGTCAGTCAGTCAGTCCATCAGTCAGTCAGTACGTCAGTCTGTCAGTAGGTCAGTACATCAGTCAGTAAGTCAGTCAGTACGTCAGTCAGTACATCAGTCAGTCAGTCGGTCAGTAAGTAAGTACGTCAGTCAGTACGTCAGTCAGTCTGTCCGTCAGTCAGTACGTCAGTCAGTCAGTCCGTCAGTCAGTACATCAGTCAGTCAGTACGTCAGTCTGTCAGTAGGTCAGTACATCAGTCAGTAAGTAAGTCAGTCAGTACGTCAGCCAGTCAGTCCGTCAGTTAGTACATCAGTCAGTACGTCAGTCAGTCCGTCCGTCAGTCAATACGTCAGTCAGTACGTCAGTCAGTCAGTTCGTCAGTCAGTAAATCCGTCAGTCAGTAAGTACGTCAGTCAGTAAGTACGTCAGTCAGTGTTTCCGTCAGTCAGTACGTCAGTCAGTCATTCCGTCAGTCAGTACGTTAGTCAGTCTGTCCGTCAGTCAGTAAATCAGTCAGTACGTCAGTCAGTACGTCAGTCAGTCAGTCAGTCAGTCAGTACGTCCGTCAGTCAGTACGTCCGTCAATCAGTACGTCAGTCTGTCAGTACATCAGTCAGGCAGTACTTCAGTCTGTCAGTACGTCAGTCTCTCAGTACATCAGTCAGTCAGTACGTCAGTCTGTCAGTCCGTCAGTCAGTACGTCAGTCAGTACGTCAGTCATCCAGTCAGTACGTCAGTCTGTCAGTACGTCAGTCTGTCAGTAAGTCAGTCAGTCTGTCAGTACGTCAGTCAGTCAGTCAGTACGTCAGTCATTCAGTCAGTCAGTACGTCAGTCAGTCAGTACGTCAGTCAGTATGTCAGTCAGTCAGTCAGTTCTTCCGTCAGTCAGTACGTCAGTCAGTCAGTACGTCAGTCAGTCAGTCAGTACGTCAGTCAGTCAGTCAATACGTAAGTCAGTCCGTCAGTCAGTACGTCAGTCTGTCAGTACGTCAGTCAGTACGTCAGTCAGTCAATCATTCATTACGTCAGTCAGTACGTCAGTCATTCAGTCAGTCAGTACGTCAGTCAGTCAGTACGTCAGTCAGTATGTCAGTCAGTCAGTTCTTCCGTCAGTCAGTACGTCAGTCTGTCAGTACATCAGTCAGTACGTCAGTCAGTCAGTCAGTTAGTACGTCAGCATGTCAGTCAGTACGTCAGTCAGTCAATCATTCAGTACGTCAGTCAGTACGTCAGTCTGTCAGTACGTCATTCAGTACGTCAGTCAGTTACTCAGTCACTACGTCAGTCAGTACGTCAGTCAGTCAATCATTCAGTACGTCAGTCAGGACGTCAGTCAGTAAGTACGTCAGTACGTCAGTCAGTACGACAGTCAGTACGTCAGTCTGTCAGTACGTCAGTCAGTACGTCAGTCAGTCAGTCAGTCACTACGTCAGTCAGTACGTCAGTCAGTCAATCATTCAGTACGTCAGTCAGTAAGTACGTCAGTCAGTACGACAGTCAGTACGTCAGTCAGTACGTCAGTCAGTCAGTCAGTCACTACGTCAGTCAGTATGTCAGTCAGTACGTCAGTCTGTCAGTACGTCAGTCAGTACATCAGTCAGTCAGTCAGTCACTACGTCAGTCAGTACGTCAGTCTTTCAGTACGTCAGTCAGTACGACAGTCAGTACGTCAGTCAGTCAGTACGTTAGTCAGTACGTCAGTCAGTACGTCAGTCTATCAGTCACTCAGAACGTCAGTCAGTCAGTCAGTACATCAGTCAGTCAGTCAGTACGTCAGTCAATCCGTCAGTCAGTCAGTCCATCAGTCAGTCAGTACGTCAGTCTGTCAGTACGTCAGTTTGTCCGTCACTTAGTACGTCAGTCAGTCAGTACGTCAGTCAGTACGCCAGTCAGTCCGTCAGTCCGTCAGTCAGTCCGTCAGTCCGTCAGTCAGTACGTCAGTCAGTCAGTCCGTCAGTCAGTCAGTCAGTACGTCAGTCAGTCAGTCAGTACGTCAGTCAGTCAGACTGTCAGTTAGTCAGTCAGTACGTCAAACAGTCAGACCGTCCGTTAGACAGTCAGTACGTCAGTTAGTCAGTCCGTCAGTCAGTACATCAGTCAGTACGTCAGTCAGTTCGTCCGTCAGTCAGTACGTCAGTCAGTACGTCAGTCAGTCAGTCAGTCAGTCAGTACGTCCGTCAGTCAGTCAGTACGTCAGTCAGTCAGTCCGTCAGTCAGTACATCAGTCAGTACGTCAGTCAGTCCGTCCGTCAGTCAGTACGTCAGTCAGTCAATCATTCAGTACGTCAATCAGTAAGTACGTCAGTCATTCAGTCAGTCAGTACGTCAGTCAGTCAGACCGTCAGTTAGTCAGTCAGTACGTCAAACAGTCATACCCTCAGTTAGACAGTCAGTACGTCAGTTAGTCAGTCCGTCAGTCTGTACATCAGTCAGTACGTCAGTCAGTTCGTCCGTCAGTCAGTACGTCAGTCAGTACGTCAGTCAGTCAGTCAGTCAGTCAGTCAGTCAGTACGTCCGTCAGTCAGTACGTCCGTCAGTCAGTCAGTACGTCAGTCAGTCAGTCCGTCAGTCAGTACATCAGTCAGTACGTCAGTCAGTCCGTCCGTCAGTCAGTACGTCAGTCAGTCAGTCCGTCAATCACTACGTCAGTCAGTCAATCATTCAGTACGTCAATCAGTAAGTACGTCAGTCATTCAGTCAGTCAGTACGTCAGTCAGTCAGTACGTCAGTCAGTATGTCAGTCAGTCAGTTCTTCCATCAGTCAGTACGTCAGTCAGTCAGTACGTCAGTCAGTACGTCAGTCAGTACGTCAGTCAGTACGTCAGTCAGTCAGTACGTCAGTCAGTCAGTCAGTCAATACGTCAGTCAGTCAGTCCGTCAGTCCGTCAGTCAGTACATCAGTCATTCAGTACGTCAGTCTGTCAGTACGTCAGTCAGTCAGTCAGTACGTCAGCACGCCAGTCAGTACGTCAGTCAGTCAGTCAGTACGTCAGTCAGTCCGTCAGACAGTCAGCATGTCAGTCAGTACGTCAGTCAGTCAGTCAGTACGTCAGTCAGTCAATCATTCAGTACGTTAGTCAGTACGTCAGTCAGTACGTCAGTCTGTCAGTACGTCAGTCAGTACGTCAGTCAGTTACTCAGTCACTACGTCAGTCAGTCAATCATTCAGTACGTCAGTCAGTACGTCATTCAGTAAGTACGTCAGTACGTCAGTCAAAACGACAGTCAGTACGTCAGTCAGTACGTCAGTCAGTCAGTCAGTCACCACGTCAGTCAGTACGTCAGTTAGTACGTCAGTCTGTCAGTACGTCAGTCAGTACGTCAGTCAGTCAGTCAGTCACTACGTCAGTCAGTACGTCAGTCAGTCACGTCAGTCAGTACGTCAGTCAGTTACTCAGTACGTCAGTCAGTCAATCATTCAGTACGTAAGTACGTCATTCAGTAAGTACGTCAGTCAGTACGACAGTCAGTACGTCAGTCAGTACGTCAGTCAGTCAGTCAGTCAGTACGTCAGTCAGTCAGTCAGTCAGTCACTACGTCAGTCACGTACGTCAGTCAATCATTCAGTACGTCAGTCAGTACGTCAGTCAGTCAGTCAGTACGTCAGTCAGTCAGTCAGTCAGTCAGTCAGTATGTCAGTCGTCAGTCTGTCAGTCACGTCAGTCAGTCAGTCAGTCACTACGTCAGTCACGTCAGTCGTACGACAGTCAGTACGTCAGTCAGTCAGTACGTTAGTCAGTACGTCAGTCAGTACGTCAGTCTATCAGTCACTCAGAACGTCAGTCAGTCAGTCAGTACATCAGTCAGTCAGTCAGTACGTCAGTCAATCCGTCAGTCAGTCAGTCCATCAGTCAGTCAGTACGTCAGTCTGTCAGTACGTCAGTTTGTCCGTCACTTAGTACGTCAGTCAGTCAGTACGTCAGTCAGTACGCCAGTCAGTCCGTCAGTCCGTCAGTCAGTCCGTCAGTCCGTCAGTCAGTACGTCAGTCAGTCAGTCCGTCAGTCAGTCAGTCAGTACGTCAGTCAGTCAGTCAGTACGTCAGTCAGTCAGACTGTCAGTTAGTCAGTCAGTACGTCAAACAGTCAGACCGTCCGTTAGACAGTCAGTACGTCAGTTAGTCAGTCCGTCAGTCAGTACATCAGTCAGTACGTCAGTCAGTTCGTCCGTCAGTCAGTACGTCAGTCAGTACGTCAGTCAGTCAGTCAGTCAGTCAGTACGTCCGTCAGTCAGTCAGTACGTCAGTCATTCAGTACGTCAGTCAGTACGTCAGTCAGTCAGTCAGTACGTCAGTCTGTCAGTACGTCAGTCTGTCAGTAAGTCAGTCAGTCTGTCAGTACGCCAGTCAGTCAGTCAGTACGCCAGTCAGTCAGTACGTCAGTCAGTATGTCAGTCATTCAGTCAGTTCTTCCGTCAGTCAGTACGTCAGTCAGTCAGTCAGTCAGTCAGTCAGTACGTCAGTCAGTCAGCACGTCAGTCAGCACGTCAGTCAGTACGTCACTCAGTCAGTCAGTCCGTCAGTCAGTACGTCAGTCAGTAAGTTAGTACGTCAGTCAGTCAGTACGTCAGTCAGTCCGTCAGTCAGTACGTAAGTCAGTCAGCACGTCAGTCAGTACGTCACTCAGTCAGTCAGTCCGTCAGTCAGTACGTAAGTCAGTCAGTCCGTCAGTCAGTACGACAGTCAGTCCGTCAGTCAGTACAGCCGTCAGTCAGTACGTCAGTCAGTACGGCAGTCAGTCAGTCAGTACGTCAGTCCATCGGTCAGTCAGTACGTCAGTCAGTCAGTCCATCAGTCAGTCAGTACGTCAGTCTGTCAGTAGGTCAGTACATCAGTCAGTAAGTCAGTCAGTACGTCAGTCAGTACATCAGTCAGTCAGTCGGTCAGTAAGTAAGTACGTCAGTCAGTACGTCAGTCAGTCTGTCCGTCAGTCAGTACGTCAGTCAGTCAGTCCGTCAGTCAGTACATCAGTCAGTCAGTACGTCAGTCTGTCAGTAGGTCAGTACATCAGTCAGTAAGTAAGTCAGTCAGTACGTCAGCCAGTCAGTCCGTCAGTTAGTACATCAGTCAGTACGTCAGTCAGTCCGTCCGTCAGTCAATACGTCAGTCAGTACGTCAGTCAGTCAGTTCGTCAGTCAGTAAATCCGTCAGTCAGTAAGTACGTCAGTCAGTAAGTACGTCAGTCAGTGTTTCCGTCAGTCAGTACGTCAGTCAGTCATTCCGTCAGTCAGTACGTTAGTCAGTCTGTCCGTCAGTCAGTAAATCAGTCAGTACGTCAGTCAGTACGTCAGTCAGTCAGTCAGTCAGTCAGTACGTCCGTCAGTCAGTACGTCCGTCAATCAGTACGTCAGTCTGTCAGTACATCAGTCAGGCAGTACTTCAGTCTGTCAGTACGTCAGTCTCTCAGTACATCAGTCAGTCAGTACGTCAGTCTGTCAGTCCGTCAGTCAGTACGTCAGTCAGTACGTCAGTCATCCAGTCAGTACGTCAGTCTGTCAGTACGTCAGTCTGTCAGTAAGTCAGTCAGTCTGTCAGTACGTCAGTCAGTCAGTCAGTACGTCAGTCATTCAGTCAGTCAGTACGTCAGTCAGTCAGTACGTCAGTCAGTATGTCAGTCAGTCAGTCAGTTCTTCCGTCAGTCAGTACGTCAGTCAGTCAGTACGTCAGTCAGTCAGTCAGTACGTCAGTCAGTCAGTCAATACGTAAGTCAGTCCGTCAGTCAGTACGTCAGTCTGTCAGTACGTCAGTCAGTACGTCAGTCAGTCAATCATTCATTACGTCAGTCAGTACGTCAGTCATTCAGTCAGTCAGTACGTCAGTCAGTCAGTACGTCAGTCAGTATGTCAGTCAGTCAGTTCTTCCGTCAGTCAGTACGTCAGTCTGTCAGTACATCAGTCAGTACGTCAGTCAGTCAGTCAGTTAGTACGTCAGCATGTCAGTCAGTACGTCAGTCAGTCAATCATTCAGTACGTCAGTCAGTACGTCAGTCTGTCAGTACGTCATTCAGTACGTCAGTCAGTTACTCAGTCACTACGTCAGTCAGTACGTCAGTCAGTCAATCATTCAGTACGTCAGTCAGGACGTCAGTCAGTAAGTACGTCAGTACGTCAGTCAGTACGACAGTCAGTACGTCAGTCTGTCAGTACGTCAGTCAGTACGTCAGTCAGTCAGTCAGTCACTACGTCAGTCAGTACGTCAGTCAGTCAATCATTCAGTACGTCAGTCAGTAAGTACGTCAGTCAGTACGACAGTCAGTACGTCAGTCAGTACGTCAGTCAGTCAGTCAGTCACTACGTCAGTCAGTATGTCAGTCAGTACGTCAGTCTGTCAGTACGTCAGTCAGTACATCAGTCAGTCAGTCAGTCACTACGTCAGTCAGTACGTCAGTCTTTCAGTACGTCAGTCAGTACGACAGTCAGTACGTCAGTCAGTCAGTACGTTAGTCAGTACGTCAGTCAGTACGTCAGTCTATCAGTCACTCAGAACGTCAGTCAGTCAGTCAGTACATCAGTCAGTCAGTCAGTACGTCAGTCAATCCGTCAGTCAGTCAGTCCATCAGTCAGTCAGTACGTCAGTCTGTCAGTACGTCAGTTTGTCCGTCACTTAGTACGTCAGTCAGTCAGTACGTCAGTCAGTACGCCAGTCAGTCCGTCAGTCCGTCAGTCAGTCCGTCAGTCCGTCAGTCAGTACGTCAGTCAGTCAGTCCGTCAGTCAGTCAGTCAGTACGTCAGTCAGTCAGTCAGTACGTCAGTCAGTCAGACTGTCAGTTAGTCAGTCAGTACGTCAAACAGTCAGACCGTCCGTTAGACAGTCAGTACGTCAGTTAGTCAGTCCGTCAGTCAGTACATCAGTCAGTACGTCAGTCAGTTCGTCCGTCAGTCAGTACGTCAGTCAGTACGTCAGTCAGTCAGTCAGTCAGTCAGTACGTCCGTCAGTCAGTCAGTACGTCAGTCAGTCAGTCCGTCAGTCAGTACATCAGTCAGTACGTCAGTCAGTCCGTCCGTCAGTCAGTACGTCAGTCAGTCAATCATTCAGTACGTCAATCAGTAAGTACGTCAGTCATTCAGTCAGTCAGTACGTCAGTCAGTCAGACCGTCAGTTAGTCAGTCAGTACGTCAAACAGTCATACCCTCAGTTAGACAGTCAGTACGTCAGTTAGTCAGTCCGTCAGTCTGTACATCAGTCAGTACGTCAGTCAGTTCGTCCGTCAGTCAGTACGTCAGTCAGTACGTCAGTCAGTCAGTCAGTCAGTCAGTCAGTCAGTACGTCCGTCAGTCAGTACGTCCGTCAGTCAGTCAGTACGTCAGTCAGTCAGTCCGTCAGTCAGTACATCAGTCAGTACGTCAGTCAGTCCGTCCGTCAGTCAGTACGTCAGTCAGTCAGTCCGTCAATCACTACGTCAGTCAGTCAATCATTCAGTACGTCAATCAGTAAGTACGTCAGTCATTCAGTCAGTCAGTACGTCAGTCAGTCAGTACGTCAGTCAGTATGTCAGTCAGTCAGTTCTTCCATCAGTCAGTACGTCAGTCAGTCAGTACGTCAGTCAGTACGTCAGTCAGTACGTCAGTCAGTACGTCAGTCATTCAGTACGTCAGTCAGTCAGTCAGTCAATACGTCAGTCAGTCAGTCCGTCAGTCCGTCAGTCAGTACATCAGTCATTCAGTACGTCAGTCTGTCAGTACGTCAGTCAGTCAGTCAGTACGTCAGCACGCCAGTCAGTACGTCAGTCAGTCAGTCAGTACGTCAGTCAGTCCGTCAGACAGTCAGCATGTCAGTCAGTACGTCAGTCAGTCAGTCAGTACGTCAGTCAGTCAATCATTCAGTACGTTAGTCAGTACGTCAGTCAGTACGTCAGTCTGTCAGTACGTCAGTCAGTACGTCAGTCAGTTACTCAGTCACTACGTCAGTCAGTCAATCATTCAGTACGTCAGTCAGTACGTCATTCAGTAAGTACGTCAGTACGTCAGTCAAAACGACAGTCAGTACGTCAGTCAGTACGTCAGTCAGTCAGTCAGTCACCACGTCAGTCAGTACGTCAGTTAGTACGTCAGTCTGTCAGTACGTCAGTCAGTACGTCAGTCAGTCAGTCAGTCACTACGTCAGTCAGTACGTCAGTCAGTCAATCATTCAGTACGTCAGTCAGTAAGTACGTCAGTCAGTACGACAGTCAGTACGTCAGTCAGTACGTCAGTCAGTCAGTCAGTCACTACGTCAGTCAGTATGTCAGTCAGTACGTCAGTCTGTCAGTACGTCAGTCAGTACATCAGTCAGTCAGTCAGTCACTACGTCATTCAGTACGTCAGTCTTTCAGTACGTCAGTCAGTACGACAGTCAGTACGTCAGTCAGTCAGTACGTTAGTCAGTACGTCAGTCAGTACGTCAGTCTATCAGTCACTCAGAACGTCAGTCAGTCAGTCAGTACATCAGTCAGTCAGTCAGTACGTCAGTCAATCCGTCAGTCAGTCAGTCCATCAGTCAGTCAGTACGTCAGTCTGTCAGTACGTCAGTTTGTCCGTCACTTAGTACGTCAGTCAGTCAGTACGTCAGTCAGTACGCCAGTCAGTCCGTCAGTCCGTCAGTCAGTCCGTCAGTCCGTCAGTCAGTACGTCAGTCAGTCAGTCCGTCAGTCAGTCAGTCAGTACGTCAGTCAGTCAGTCAGTACGTCAGTCAGTCAGACTGTCAGTTAGTCAGTCAGTACGTCAAACAGTCAGACCGTCCGTTAGACAGTCAGTACGTCAGTTAGTCAGTCCGTCAGTCAGTACATCAGTCAGTACGTCAGTAGGTTCGTCCGTCAGTCAGTACGTCAGTCAGTACGTCAGTCAGTCAGTCAGTCAGTCAGTACGTCCGTCAGTCAGTCAGTACGTCAGTCAGTCAGTCCGTCAGTCAGTACATCAGTCAGTACGTCAGTCAGTCCGTCCGTCAGTCAGTACGTCAGTCAGTCAATCATTCAGTACGTCAATCAGTAAGTACGTCAGTCATTCAGTCAGTCAGTACGTCAGTCAGTCAGACCGTCAGTTAGTCAGTCAGTACGTCAAACAGTCATACCCTCAGTTAGACAGTCAGTACGTCAGTTAGTCAGTCCGTCAGTCTGTACATCAGTCAGTACGTCAGTCAGTTCGTCCGTCAGTCAGTACGTCAGTCAGTACGTCAGTCAGTCAGTCAGTCAGTCAGTCAGTCAGTACGTCCGTCAGTCAGTACGTCCGTCAGTCAGTCAGTACGTCAGTCAGTCAGTCCGTCAGTCAGTACATCAGTCAGTACGTCAGTCAGTCCGTCCGTCAGTCAGTACGTCAGTCAGTCAGTCCGTCAATCACTACGTCAGTCAGTCAATCATTCAGTACGTCAATCAGTAAGTACGTCAGTCATTCAGTCAGTCAGTACGTCAGTCAGTCAGTACGTCAGTCAGTATGTCAGTCAGTCAGTTCTTCCATCAGTCAGTACGTCAGTCAGTCAGTACGTCAGTCAGTACGTCAGTCAGTACGTCAGTCAGTACGTCAGTCAGTCAGTACGTCAGTCAGTCAGTCAGTCAATACGTCAGTCAGTCAGTCCGTCAGTCCGTCAGTCAGTACATCAGTCATTCAGTCAGTCACTACGTCAGTGAGTACGTCAGTCAGTCAATCATTCAGTACGTCAGTCAGTAAGTACGTCAGTACGTCAGTCAGTACGACAGTCAGTACGTCAGTCAGTACGTCAGTCAGTCAGTCAGTCAGTACGTCAGTCATTCAGTCAGTCACTACGTCAGTCAGTACGTCAGTCAGTCAGTCAGTACGTCAGTCAGTACGTCAGTCTATCAGTCACTCAGAACGTCAGTCATTCAGTCAGTCACTACGTCAGTCAATCCGTCAGTCAGTCAGTCCCTCAGTCAGTCAGTACGTCTGTCTGTCAGTACGTCAGTCTGTCAGTCAGTTAGTAGGTCAGTCAGTCAGTCCGTCAGTCAGACAGTCAGTACGCCAGTCAGTCAGTACATCAGTCTGTCAGTACGTCAGTACGTCAGTCACTACGTCAGTCAGTACGTCAGTCAGTCAGTCAGTTCGTACGTCTGTCAGTACGTCAGTCAGTCCGTACGTCAGTCTGTCAGTACATAAGTCAGTCAGTACGTCAGTCTGTCAGCACGTCAGTTAGCCAGTACGTACGTCAGTCGGTCAGTCAGTACGTCAGAGAGGCAGTCAGTACGTACGTCAGTCATTCAGTCAGTTCGTACATGAGTCAGTCCGTTATTCAGTACGTCAGTCAGTACGTCAGTCAGTCAGTCAGTACGTCAGTCAGTATGTCAGTCAGTCAGTCGGTCAGTAAGTAAGTACGTCAGTCAGTACGTCAGTCAGTCTGTCCGTCAGTCAGTACGTCAGTCAGTCAGTCCGTCAGTCAGTACATCAGTCAGTCAGTAGGTCTGTCTGTCAGTAGGTCAGTACATCAGTCAGTAAGTAAGTCAGTCAGTACGTCAGTCAGTACGTCAGAAAGTCAGTCCGTCAGTCAGTACATCAGTCAGTACGTCCGTCAGTCCGTCCGTCAGTCAGTACGTCAGTCAGTCAGTTCGTCAGTCAGTAAATCCGTCAGTCAGTAAGTACGTCAGTCAGTAAGTACGTCAGTCAGTCTGTCCGTCAGTCAGTACGTCAGTCAGTCATTCCGTCAGTCAGTACGTTAGTCAGTCAGTCCGTCAGTCAGCAAATCAGTCAGTCAGTCAGTCAGTACGTAAGTCAGTACGTCAGTCAGTCAGTCAGTCAGTACGTCCGTCAGTCAGTACGTCCGTCAGTCAGTACGTCAGTCTGTCAGTACATCAGTCAGTCAGTACGTCAGTCTGTCAGTCCGTCAGTCAGTACGTCAGTCAGTACGTCAGTCAGTCAGTCAGTACGTCAGTCTGTCAGTACGTCAGTCTGTCAGTAAGTCAGTCAGTCTGTCAGTACGTCAGTCAGTCAGTCAGTACGTCAGTCAGTCAGTACGTCAGTCAGTATGTCAGTCATTCAGTCAGTTCTTCCGTCAGTCAGTACGTCAGTGAGTCAGTCAGTCAGTCAGTACGTCAGTCAGTCAGTCAGTCAGTCAGTCAATACGTCAGTCAGTCCGTCAGTCAGTACGTCAGTCTGTCAGTACGTCAGTCAGTACGTCAGTCAGTCAGCACGTCAGTCAGCACGTCAGTCAGTACGTCAGTCAGTCAGCACGTCAGTCAGCACGTCAGTCAGTACGTCAGTCAGTCAGTCAGTTCTTCCGTCAGTCAGTACGTCAGTCAGTCAGCACGTCAGTCAGCACGTCAGTCAGTACGTCAGTCAGTCAGTCAGTTCTTCCGTCAGTCAGTACGTCAGTCAGTCAGTCCGTCAGTCAGTACATCAGTCAGTACGTCAGTCAGTTAGTCAGTCAGTACGTCAGTCAGTCAGTACGTCAGTCAGTATGTCAGTCAGTCAGTCAGTTCTTCCGTCAGTCAGTACGTCAGTCAGTCAGTACGTCAGTCAGTCAGTCAGTCAGTCAGTCAGTCAGTCAGTCAGTTCTTCCGTCAGTCAGTACGTCAGTCAGTCAGTACGTCAGTCAGTCAGTCAGTCAGTCAGTACGTCAGTCAGTCAGTCAGTCAGTCAGTCAATACGTCAGTCAGTCCGTCAGTCAGTACGTCAGTCAGTCAGCACGTCAGTCAGCACGTCAGTCAGTACGTCACTCAGTCAGTCAGTCCGTCATTCAGTACGTCACTCAGTACGTCAGTCAGTAAGTTAGTACGTCAGTCAGTCACTACGTCAGTCAGTCCGTCAGTCAGTACGACAGTCAGTCCGTCAGTCAGTACAGCCGTCAGTCAGTACGTCAGTCAGTACGGCAGTCAGTCAGTCAGTACGTCAGTCCATCGGTCAGTCAGTACGTCAGTCAGTCAGTCCATCGTACAGTCAGTACGTCAGTCTGTCAGTAGGTCAGTACATCAGTCAGTAAGTAAGTCAGTCAGTACGTCAGTCAGTACGTCAGCCAGTCAGTCCGTCAGTCAGTACATCAGTCAGTACGTCAGTCAGTCCGTCCGTCAGTCAGTACGTCAGTCAGTCAGTCAGTACGTCAGTCAGTACGTCAGTCTATCAGTCACTCAGAACGTCAGTCAGTCAGTCAGTACATCAGTCAGTCAGTCAGTACGTCAGTCAATCCGTCAGTCAGTCAGTCCCTCAGTCAGTCAGTACGTCTGTCTGTCAGTACGTCAGTCTGTCAGTCAGTTAGTAGGTCAGTCAGTCAGTCCGTCAGTCAGACAGTCAGTACGCCAGTCAGTCAGTACATCAGTCTGTCAGTACGTCAGTACGTCAGTCACTACGTCAGTCAGTACGTCAGTCAGTTAGTCAGTTCGTACGTCTGTCAGTACGTCAGTCAGTCCGTACGTCAGTCTGTCAGTACATAAGTCAGTCAGTACGTCTGTCTGTCAGTACGTCAGTCTGTCAGTCAGTTAGTAGGTCAGTCAGTCAGTCCGTCAGTCAGACAGTCAGTACGCCAGTCAGTCAGTACATCAGTCTGTCAGTACGTCAGTACGTCAGTCACTACGTCAGTCAGTACGTCAGTCAGTCAGTCAGTTCGTACGTCTGTCAGTACGTCAGTCAGTCCGTACGTCAGTCTGTCAGTACATAAGTCAGTCAGTACGTCTGTCTGTCAGTACGTCAGTCTGTCAGTCAGTTAGTAGGTCAGTCAGTCAGTCCGTCAGTCAGACAGTCAGTACGCCAGTCAGTCAGTACATCAGTCTGTCAGTACGTCAGTACGTCAGTCACTACGTCAGTCAGTACGTCAGTCAGTCAGTCAGTTCGTACGTCTGTCAGTACGTCAGTCAGTCCGTACGTCAGTCTGTCAGTACATAAGTCAGTCAGTACGTCAGTCTGTCAGCACGTCAGTCTGTCAGTACGTCAGTCTGTCACTCAGTCAGTACGTCAGTCGGTCAGTACGTCAGTTAGCCAGTACGTACGTCAGTCGGTCAGTCAGTACGTCAGAGAGGCAGTCAGTACGTACGTCAGTCAGTCAGTCAGTTCGTACATGAGTCAGTCCGTTATTCAGTACGTCAGTCAGTACGTCAGTCAGTCAGTCAGTACGTCAGTCAGTCAGTACGTCAGTCAGTACGTCTGTCAGTCCGTCCGTCAGTCAGTATGTCAGTCAGTCAGTCGGTCAGTAAGTAAGTACGTCAGTCAGTACGTCAGTCAGTCTGTCCGTCAGTCAGTACGTCAGTCAGTCAGTCCGTCAGTCAGTACATCAGTCAGTCAGTAGGTCTGTCTGTCAGTAGGTCAGTACATCAGTCAGTAACTAAGTCAGTCAGTACGTCAGTCAGTACGTCAGCCAGTCAGTCCGTCAGTCAGTACATCAGTCAGTACGTCAGTCAGTCCGTCCGTCAGTCAGTACGTCAGTCAGTCATTCCGTCAGTCAGTACGTTAGTCAGTCAGTCCGTCAGTGAGCAAATCAGTCAGTCAGTCAGTCAGTACGTCAGTCAGTACGTCAGTCAGTCAGTCAGTCAGTCAGTACGTCCGTCAGTCAGTACGTCCGTCAGTCAGTACGTCAGTCTGTCAGTACATCAGTCAGTCAGTACGTCAGTCTGTCAGTTCGTCAGTCAGTACGTCAGTCAGTACGTCAGTCAGTACGTCAGTCAGTCAGTCAGTACGTCAGTCTGTCAGTACGTCAGTCAGTAAGTACGTCAGTCAGTCTGTCCGTCAGTCAGTACGTCAGTCAGTCATTCCGTCAGTCAGTACGTTAGTCAGTCAGTCCGTCAGTCAGCAAATCAGTCAGTCAGTCAGTCAGTACGTCAGTCAGTACGTCAGTCAGTCAGTCAGTCAGTCAGTACGTCCGTCAGTCAGTACGTCCGTCAGTCAGTACGTCAGTCTGTCAGTACATCAGTCAGTCAGTACGTCAGTCTGTCAGTTCGTCAGTCAGTACGTCATTCAGTACGTCAGTCAGTACGTCAGTCAGTCAGTCAGTACGTCAGTCTGTCAGTACGTCAGTCTGTCAGTAAGTCAGTCAGTCTGTCAGTACGCCAGTCAGTCAGTCAGTACGCCAGTCAGTCAGTACGTCAGTCAGTATGTCAGTCATTCAGTCAGTTCTTCCGTCAGTCAGTACGTCAGTCAGTCAGTCAGTACGTCAGTCAGTCAGCACGTCAGTCAGCACGTCAGTCAGCACGTCAGTCAGTACGTCACTCAGTCAGTCAGTCCGTCAGTCAGTACGTCAGTCAGTAAGTTAGTACGTCAGTCAGTCAGTACGTCAGTCAGTCCGTCAGTCAGTACGTAAGTCAGTCAGCACGTCAGTCAGTACGTCACTCAGTCAGTCAGTCCGTCAGTCAGTACGTAAGTCAGTCAGTCCGTCAGTCAGTACGACAGTCAGTCCGTCAGTCAGTACAGCCGTCAGTCAGTACGTCAGTCAGTACGGCAGTCAGTCAGTCAGTACGTCAGTCCATCGGTCAGTCAGTACGTCAGTCAGTCAGTCCATCAGTCAGTCAGTACGTCAGTCTGTCAGTAGGTCAGTACATCAGTCAGTAAGTCAGTCAGTACGTCAGTCAGTACATCAGTCAGTCAGTCGGTCAGTAAGTAAGTACGTCAGTCAGTACGTCAGTCAGTCTGTCCGTCAGTCAGTACGTCAGTCAGTCAGTCCGTCAGTCAGTACATCAGTCAGTCAGTACGTCAGTCTGTCAGTAGGTCAGTACATCAGTCAGTAAGTAAGTCAGTCAGTACGTCAGCCAGTCAGTCCGTCAGTTAGTACATCAGTCAGTACGTCAGTCAGTCCGTCCGTCAGTCAATACGTCAGTCAGTACGTCAGTCAGTCAGTTCGTCAGTCAGTAAATCCGTCAGTCAGTAAGTACGTCAGTCAGTAAGTACGTCAGTCAGTGTTTCCGTCAGTCAGTACGTCAGTCAGTCATTCCGTCAGTCAGTACGTTAGTCAGTCTGTCCGTCAGTCAGTAAATCAGTCAGTACGTCAGTCAGTACGTCAGTCAGTACGTCAGTCAGTCAGTCAGTCAGTCAGTACGTCCGTCAGTCAGTACGTCCGTCAATCAGTACGTCAGTCTGTCAGTACATCAGTCAGGCAGTACTTCAGTCTGTCAGTACGTCAGTCTCTCAGTACATCAGTCAGTCAGTACGTCAGTCTGTCAGTCCGTCAGTCAGTACGTCAGTCATCCAGTCAGTACGTCAGTCTGTCAGTACGTCAGTCTGTCAGTAAGTCAGTCAGTCTGTCAGTACGTCAGTCAGTCAGTCAGTACGTCAGTCATTCAGTCAGTCAGTACGTCAGTCAGTCAGTACGTCAGTCAGTATGTCAGTCAGTCAGTCAGTTCTTCCGTCAGTCAGTACGTCAGTCAGTCAGTACGTCAGTCAGTCAGTCAGTACGTCAGTCAGTCAGTCAATACGTAAGTCAGTCCGTCAGTCAGTACGTCAGTCTGTCAGTACGTCAGTCAGTACGTCAGTCAGTCAATCATTCATTACGTCAGTCAGTACGTCAGTCAGTAAGTACGTCAGTCATTCAGTCAGTCAGTACGTCAGTCAGTCAGTACGTCAGTCAGTATGTCAGTCAGTCAGTTCTTCCGTCAGTCAGTACGTCAGTCTGTCAGTACATCAGTCAGTACGTCAGTCAGTCAGTCAGTTAGTACGTCAGCATGTCAGTCAGTACGTCAGTCAGTCAATCATTCAGTACGTCAGTCAGTACGTCAGTCTGTCAGTACGTCATTCAGTACGTCAGTCAGTTACTCAGTCACTACGTCAGTCAGTACGTCAGTCAGTACGTCAGTCAGTCAATCATTCAGTACGTCAGTCAGGACGTCAGTCAGTAAGTACGTCAGTACGTCAGTCAGTACGACAGTCAGTACGTCAGTCTGTCAGTACGTCAGTCAGTACGTCAGTCAGTCAGTCAGTCACTACGTCAGTCAGTACGTCAGTCAGTCAATCATTCAGTACGTCAGTCAGTAAGTACGTCAGTCAGTACGACAGTCAGTACGTCAGTCAGTACGTCAGTCAGTCAGTCAGTCACTACGTCAGTCAGTATGTCAGTCAGTACGTCAGTCTGTCAGTACGTCAGTCAGTACGTCAGTCAGTCAGTCAGTCACTACGTCAGTCAGTACGTCAGTCTTTCAGTACGTCAGTCAGTACGACAGTCAGTACGTCAGTCAGTCAGTACGTCAGTCAGTACGTCAGTCTATCAGTCACTCAGAACGTCAGTCAGTCAGTCAGTACATCAGTCAGTCAGTCAGTACGTCAGTCAATCCGTCAGTCAGTCAGTCCATCAGTCAGTCAGTACGTCAGTCTGTCAGTACGTCAGTTTGTCCGTCAGTTAGTACGTCAGTCAGTCAGTACGTCAGTCAGTACGCCAGTCAGTCCGTCAGTCCGTCAGTCAGTCAATCAGTCCGTCAGTCCGTCAGTCAGTACGTCAGTCAGTCAGTCCGTCAGTCAGTCAGTCAGTACGTCAGTCAGTCAGTCAGTACGTCAGTCAGTCAGACCGTCAGTTAGTCAGTCAGTACGTCAAACAGTCAGACCGTCCGTTAGACAGTCAGTACGTCAGTTAGTCAGTCCGTCAGTCAGTACATCAGTCAGTACGTCAGTCAGTTCGTCCGTCAGTCAGTACGTCAGTCAGTACGTCAGTCAGTCAGTCAGTCAGTCAGTGCGTCCGTCAGTCAGTCAGTACGTCAGTCAGTCCGTCAGTCAGTACATCAGTCAGTACGTCAGTCAGTCCGTCCGTCAGTCAGTACGTCAGTCAGTCAATCATTCAGTACGTCAATCAGTAAGTACGTCAGTCATTCAGTCAGTCAGTACGTCAGTCAGTCAGACCGTCAGTTAGTCAGTCAGTACGTCAAACAGTCATACCCTCAGTTAGACAGTCAGTACGTCAGTTAGTCAGTCCGTCAGTCTGTACATCAGTCAGTACGTCAGTCAGTTCGTCCGTCAGTCAGTACGTCAGTCAGTACGTCAGTCAGTCAGTCAGTCAGTCAGTCAGTCAGTACGTCCGTCAGTCAGTACGTCCGTCAGTCAGTCAGTACGTCAGTCAGTCAGTCCGTCAGTCAGTACGTCCGTCAGTACGTCAGTCAGTCCGTCCGTCAGTCAGTACGTCAGTCAGTCAGTCCGTCAATCACTACGTCAGTCAGTCAATCATTCAGTACGTCAATCAGTAAGTACGTCAGTCATTCAGTCAGTCAGTACGTCAGTCAGTCAGTACGTCAGTCAGTATGTCAGTCAGTCAGTTCTTCCATCAGTCAGTACGTCAGTCAGTCAGTACGTCAGTCAGTACGTCAGTCAGTACGTCAGTCAGTACGTCAGTCAGTCAGTACGTCAGTCAGTCAGTCAGTCAATACGTCAGTCAGTCAGTCCGTCAGTCCGTCAGTCCGTCAGTCAGTACATCAGTCATTCAGTACGTCAGTCTGTCAGTACGTCAGTCAGTCAGTCAGTACGTCAGCACGCCAGTCAGTACGTCAGTCAGTCAGTCAGTACGTCAGTCAGTCCGTCAGACAGTCAGCATGTCAGTCAGTACGTCAGTCAGTCAGTCAGTACGTCAGTCAGTCAATCATTCAGTACGTTAGTCAGTACGTCAGTCAGTACGTCAGTCTGTCAGTACGTCAGTCAGTACGTCAGTCAGTTACTCAGTCACTACGTCAGTCAGAACGTCAGTCAGTACGTCAGTCAGTCAATCATTCAGTACGTCAGTCAGTACGTCATTCAGTAAGTACGTCAGTACGTCAGTCAAAACGACAGTCAGTACGTCAGTCAGTACGTCAGTCAGTCAGTCAGTCACCACGTCAGTCAGTACGTCAGTTAGTACGTCAGTCTGTCAGTACGTCAGTCAGTACGTCAGTCAGTCAGTCAGTCACTACGTCAGTCAGTACGTCAGTCAGTCAATCATTCAGTACGTCAGTCAGTAAGTACGTCAGTACGTCAGTCAGTACGACAGTCAGTACGTCAGTCAGTACGTCAGTCAGTCAGTCAGTCAGTACGTCAGTCATTCAGTCAGTCACTACGTCAGTCAGTACGTCAGTCAGTCAGTCAGTACGTCAGTCAGTACGTCAGTCTATCAGTCACTCAGAACGTCAGTCAGTCAGTCAGTACATCAGTCAGTCAGTCAGTACGTCAGTCAATCCGTCAGTCAGTCAGTCCCTCAGTCAGTCAGTACGTCTGTCTGTCAGTACGTCAGTCTGTCAGTCAGTTAGTAGGTCAGTCAGTCAGTCCGTCAGTCAGACAGTCAGTACGCCAGTCAGTCAGTACATCAGTCTGTCAGTACGTCAGTACGTCAGTCACTACGTCAGTCAGTACGTCAGTCAGTCAGTCAGTTCGTACGTCTGTCAGTACGTCAGTCAGTCCGTACGTCAGTCTGTCAGTACATAAGTCAGTCAGTACGTCAGTCTGTCAGCACGTCAGTTAGCCAGTACGTACGTCAGTCGGTCAGTCAGTACGTCAGAGAGGCAGTCAGTACGTACGTCAGTCATTCAGTCAGTTCGTACATGAGTCAGTCCATTATTCAGTACGTCAGTCAGTACGTCAGTCAGTCAGTCAGTACGTCAGTCAGTATGTCAGTCAGTCAGTCGGTCAGTCAGTCAGTACGTCAGTCAGTACGTCAGTCAGTCTGTCCGTCAGTCAGTACGTCAGTCAGTCAGTCGTCAGTCAGTCAGCCATCAGTCAGTCAGTACGTCAGTCTGTCCGTCAGTCCGTCAGTCAGTACGTCAGTCAGTCAGTACGTCAGTCAGTACGTCAGAAAGTCAGTCAGTCAGTCAGTACATCAGTCAGTACGTCCGTCAGTCCGTCCGTCAGTCAGTACGTCAGTCAGTCAGTTCGTCAGTCAGTAAATCCGTCAGTCAGTAAGTACGTCAGTCAGTAAGTACGTCAGTCAGTCTGTCCGTCAGTCAGTACGTCAGTCAGTCATTCCGTCAGTCAGTACGTTAGTCAGTCAGTCCGTCAGTCAGCAAATCAGTCAGTCAGTCAGTCAGTACGTAAGTCAGTACGTCAGTCAGTCAGTCAGTCAGTCAGTACGTCCGTCAGTCAGTACGTCCGTCAGTCAGTACGTCAGTCTGTACAGTACATCAGTCAGTCAGTACGTCAGTCTGTCAGTCCGTCAGTCAGTACGTCAGTCAGTACGTCAGTCAGTCAGTCAGTACGTCAGTCTGTCAGTACGTCAGTCTGTCAGTAAGTCAGTCAGTCTGTCAGTACGTCAGTCAGTCAGTCAGTACGTCAGTCAGTCAGTACGTCAGTCAGTATGTCAGTCATTCAGTCAGTTCTTCCGTCAGTCAGTACGTCAGTGAGTCAGTCAGTCAGTCAGTACGTCAGTCAGTCAGTCAGTCAGTCAGTCAATACGTCAGTCAGTCCGTCAGTCAGTACGTCAGTCTGTCAGTACGTCAGTCAGTACGTCAGTCAGTCAGCACGTCAGTCAGCACGTCAGTCAGTACGTCAGTCAGTCAGTCAGTTCTTCCGTCAGTCAGTACGTCAGTCAGTCAGCACGTCAGTCAGCACGTCAGTCAGTACGTCAGTCAGTCAGTCAGTTCTTCCGTCAGTCAGTACGTCAGTCAGTCAGTCCGTCAGTCAGTACGTCAGTCAGTACGTCAGTCAGTACGTCAGTCAGTTAGTCAGTCAGTACGTCAGTCAGTCAGTACGTCAGTCAGTCAGTCAGTCAGTCAGTCAGTTCTTCCGTCAGTCAGTACGTCAGTCAGTCAGTACGTCAGTCAGTCAGTCAGTCAGTCAGTCTGTCAGTAGTTCAGTCCGTCAGTCAGTACGCCAGTCAGTCAGTACGTCAGTCAGTCAGTCAGTCAGTCGTCAGTCAGTCAGTCAGTCAGTCAATACGTCAGTCAGTCCGTCAGTCAGTACGTCAGTCAGTCAGCACGTCAGTCAGCACGTCAGTCAGTACGTCACTCAGTCAGTCAGTCCGTCATTCAGTACGTCACTCAGTACGTCAGTCAGTAAGTTAGTACGTCAGTCAGTCACTACGTCAGTCAGTCCGTCAGTCAGTACGACAGTCAGTCCGTCAGTCAGTACAGCCGTCAGTCAGTACGTCAGTCAGTACGGCAGTCAGTCAGTCAGTACGTCAGTCCATCGGTCAGTCAGTACGTCAGTCAGTCAGTCCATCGTACAGTCAGTACGTCAGTCTGTCAGTAGGTCAGTACATCAGTCAGTAAGTAAGTCAGTCAGTACGTCAGTCAGTACGTCAGCCAGTCAGTCCGTCAGTCAGTACATCAGTCAGTACGTCAGTCAGTCCGTCCGTCAGTCAGTACGTCAGTCAGTCAGTCAGTACGTCAGTCAGTACGTCAGTCTATCAGTCACTCAGAACGTCAGTCAGTCAGTACAGTACATCAGTCAGTCAGTCAGTACGTCAGTCAATACGTCAGTCAGTCAGTCCGTCAGTCAGTCAGTTACGTCAGTCTGTCCGTCAGTCAGTAAATCAGTCAGTACGTCAGTCAGTACGTCAGTCAGTCAGTCAGTCAGTCAGTACGTCCGTCAGTCAGTACGTCCGTCAATCAGTACGTCAGTCTGTCAGTACATCAGTCAGGCAGTACTTCAGTCTGTCAGTACGTCAGTCTCTCAGTACATCAGTCAGTCAGTACGTCAGTCTGTCAGTCCGTCAGTCAGTACGTCAGTCAGTACGTCAGTCATCCAGTCAGTACGTCAGTCTGTCAGTACGTCAGTCTGTCAGTAAGTCAGTCAGTCTGTCAGTACGTCAGTCAGTCAGTCAGTACGTCAGTCATTCAGTCAGTCAGTACGTCAGTCAGTCAGTACGTCAGTCAGTATGTCAGTCAGTCAGTCAGTTCTTCCGTCAGTCAGTACGTCAGTCAGTCAGTACGTCAGTCAGTCAGTCAGTACGTCAGTCAGTCAGTCAATACGTAAGTCAGTCCGTCAGTCAGTACGTCAGTCTGTCAGTACGTCAGTCAGTACGTCAGTCAGTCAATCATTCATTACGTCAGTCAGTACGTCAGTCATTCAGTCAGTCAGTACGTCAGTCAGTCAGTACGTCAGTCAGTATGTCAGTCAGTCAGTTCTTCCGTCAGTCAGTACGTCAGTCTGTCAGTACATCAGTCAGTACGTCAGTCAGTCAGTCAGTTAGTACGTCAGCATGTCAGTCAGTACGTCAGTCAGTCAATCATTCAGTACGTCAGTCAGTACGTCAGTCTGTCAGTACGTCATTCAGTACGTCAGTCAGTTACTCAGTCACTACGTCAGTCAGTACGTCAGTCAGTCAATCATTCAGTACGTCAGTCAGGACGTCAGTCAGTAAGTACGTCAGTACGTCAGTCAGTACGACAGTCAGTACGTCAGTCTGTCAGTACGTCAGTCAGTACGTCAGTCAGTCAGTCAGTCACTACGTCAGTCAGTACGTCAGTCAGTCAATCATTCAGTACGTCAGTCAGTAAGTACGTCAGTCAGTACGACAGTCAGTACGTCAGTCAGTACGTCAGTCAGTCAGTCAGTCACTACGTCAGTCAGTATGTCAGTCAGTACGTCAGTCTGTCAGTACGTCAGTCAGTACATCAGTCAGTCAGTCAGTCACTACGTCAGTCAGTACGTCAGTCTTTCAGTACGTCAGTCAGTACGACAGTCAGTACGTCAGTCAGTCAGTACGTTAGTCAGTACGTCAGTCAGTACGTCAGTCTATCAGTCACTCAGAACGTCAGTCAGTCAGTCAGTACATCAGTCAGTCAGTCAGTACGTCAGTCAATCCGTCAGTCAGTCAGTCCATCAGTCAGTCAGTACGTCAGTCTGTCAGTACGTCAGTTTGTCCGTCACTTAGTACGTCAGTCAGTCAGTACGTCAGTCAGTACGCCAGTCAGTCCGTCAGTCCGTCAGTCAGTCCGTCAGTCCGTCAGTCAGTACGTCAGTCAGTCAGTCCGTCAGTCAGTCAGTCAGTACGTCAGTCAGTCAGTCAGTACGTCAGTCAGTCAGACTGTCAGTTAGTCAGTCAGTACGTCAAACAGTCAGACCGTCCGTTAGACAGTCAGTACGTCAGTTAGTCAGTCCGTCAGTCAGTACATCAGTCAGTACGTCAGTCAGTTCGTCCGTCAGTCAGTACGTCAGTCAGTACGTCAGTCAGTCAGTCAGTCAGTCAGTACGTCCGTCAGTCAGTCAGTACGTCAGTCAGTCAGTCCGTCAGTCAGTACATCAGTCAGTACGTCAGTCAGTCCGTCCGTCAGTCAGTACGTCAGTCAGTCAATCATTCAGTACGTCAATCAGTAAGTACGTCAGTCATTCAGTCAGTCAGTACGTCAGTCAGTCAGACCGTCAGTTAGTCAGTCAGTACGTCAAACAGTCATACCCTCAGTTAGACAGTCAGTACGTCAGTTAGTCAGTCCGTCAGTCTGTACATCAGTCAGTACGTCAGTCAGTTCGTCCGTCAGTCAGTACGTCAGTCAGTACGTCAGTCAGTCAGTCAGTCAGTCAGTCAGTCAGTACGTCCGTCAGTCAGTACGTCCGTCAGTCAGTCAGTACGTCAGTCAGTCAGTCCGTCAGTCAGTACATCAGTCAGTACGTCAGTCAGTCCGTCCGTCAGTCAGTACGTCAGTCAGTCAGTCCGTCAATCACTACGTCAGTCAGTCAATCATTCAGTACGTCAATCAGTAAGTACGTCAGTCATTCAGTCAGTCAGTACGTCAGTCAGTCAGTACGTCAGTCAGTATGTCAGTCAGTCAGTTCTTCCATCAGTCAGTACGTCAGTCAGTCAGTACGTCAGTCAGTACGTCAGTCAGTACGTCAGTCAGTACGTCAGTCATTCAGTACGTCAGTCAGTCAGTCAGTCAATACGTCAGTCAGTCAGTCCGTCAGTCCGTCAGTCAGTACATCAGTCATTCAGTACGTCAGTCTGTCAGTACGTCAGTCAGTCAGTCAGTACGTCAGCACGCCAGTCAGTACGTCAGTCAGTCAGTCAGTACGTCAGTCAGTCCGTCAGACAGTCAGCATGTCAGTCAGTACGTCAGTCAGTCAGTCAGTACGTCAGTCAGTCAATCATTCAGTACGTTAGTCAGTACGTCAGTCAGTACGTCAGTCTGTCAGTACGTCAGTCAGTACGTCAGTCAGTTACTCAGTCACTACGTCAGTCAGTCAATCATTCAGTACGTCAGTCAGTACGTCATTCAGTAAGTACGTCAGTACGTCAGTCAAAACGACAGTCAGTACGTCAGTCAGTACGTCAGTCAGTCAGTCAGTCACCACGTCAGTCAGTACGTCAGTTAGTACGTCAGTCTGTCAGTACGTCAGTCAGTACGTCAGTCAGTCAGTCAGTCACTACGTCAGTCAGTACGTCAGTCAGTCAATCATTCAGTACGTCAGTCAGTAAGTACGTCAGTCAGTACGACAGTCAGTACGTCAGTCAGTACGTCAGTCAGTCAGTCAGTCACTACGTCAGTCAGTATGTCAGTCAGTACGTCAGTCTGTCAGTACGTCAGTCAGTACATCAGTCAGTCAGTCAGTCACTACGTCATTCAGTACGTCAGTCTTTCAGTACGTCAGTCAGTACGACAGTCAGTACGTCAGTCAGTCAGTACGTTAGTCAGTACGTCAGTCAGTACGTCAGTCTATCAGTCACTCAGAACGTCAGTCAGTCAGTCAGTACATCAGTCAGTCAGTCAGTACGTCAGTCAATCCGTCAGTCAGTCAGTCCATCAGTCAGTCAGTACGTCAGTCTGTCAGTACGTCAGTTTGTCCGTCACTTAGTACGTCAGTCAGTCAGTACGTCAGTCAGTACGCCAGTCAGTCCGTCAGTCCGTCAGTCAGTCCGTCAGTCCGTCAGTCAGTACGTCAGTCAGTCAGTCCGTCAGTCAGTCAGTCAGTACGTCAGTCAGTCAGTCAGTACGTCAGTCAGTCAGACTGTCAGTTAGTCAGTCAGTACGTCAAACAGTCAGACCGTCCGTTAGACAGTCAGTACGTCAGTTAGTCAGTCCGTCAGTCAGTACATCAGTCAGTACGTCAGTAGGTTCGTCCGTCAGTCAGTACGTCAGTCAGTACGTCAGTCAGTCAGTCAGTCAGTCAGTACGTCCGTCAGTCAGTCAGTACGTCAGTCAGTCAGTCCGTCAGTCAGTACATCAGTCAGTACGTCAGTCAGTCCGTCCGTCAGTCAGTACGTCAGTCAGTCAATCATTCAGTACGTCAATCAGTAAGTACGTCAGTCATTCAGTCAGTCAGTACGTCAGTCAGTCAGACCGTCAGTTAGTCAGTCAGTACGTCAAACAGTCATACCCTCAGTTAGACAGTCAGTACGTCAGTTAGTCAGTCCGTCAGTCTGTACATCAGTCAGTACGTCAGTCAGTTCGTCCGTCAGTCAGTACGTCAGTCAGTACGTCAGTCAGTCAGTCAGTCAGTCAGTCAGTCAGTACGTCCGTCAGTCAGTACGTCCGTCAGTCAGTCAGTACGTCAGTCAGTCAGTCCGTCAGTCAGTACATCAGTCAGTACGTCAGTCAGTCCGTCCGTCAGTCAGTACGTCAGTCAGTCAGTCCGTCAATCACTACGTCAGTCAGTCAATCATTCAGTACGTCAATCAGTAAGTACGTCAGTCATTCAGTCAGTCAGTACGTCAGTCAGTCAGTACGTCAGTCAGTATGTCAGTCAGTCAGTTCTTCCATCAGTCAGTACGTCAGTCAGTCAGTACGTCAGTCAGTACGTCAGTCAGTACGTCAGTCAGTACGTCAGTCAGTCAGTACGTCAGTCAGTCAGTCAGTCAATACGTCAGTCAGTCAGTCCGTCAGTCCGTCAGTCAGTACATCAGTCATTCAGTCAGTCACTACGTCAGTGAGTACGTCAGTCAGTCAATCATTCAGTACGTCAGTCAGTAAGTACGTCAGTACGTCAGTCAGTACGACAGTCAGTACGTCAGTCAGTACGTCAGTCAGTCAGTCAGTCAGTACGTCAGTCATTCAGTCAGTCACTACGTCAGTCAGTACGTCAGTCAGTCAGTCAGTACGTCAGTCAGTACGTCAGTCTATCAGTCACTCAGAACGTCAGTCATTCAGTCAGTCACTACGTCAGTCAATCCGTCAGTCAGTCAGTCCCTCAGTCAGTCAGTACGTCTGTCTGTCAGTACGTCAGTCTGTCAGTCAGTTAGTAGGTCAGTCAGTCAGTCCGTCAGTCAGACAGTCAGTACGCCAGTCAGTCAGTACATCAGTCTGTCAGTACGTCAGTACGTCAGTCACTACGTCAGTCAGTACGTCAGTCAGTCAGTCAGTTCGTACGTCTGTCAGTACGTCAGTCAGTCCGTACGTCAGTCTGTCAGTACATAAGTCAGTCAGTACGTCAGTCTGTCAGCACGTCAGTTAGCCAGTACGTACGTCAGTCGGTCAGTCAGTACGTCAGAGAGGCAGTCAGTACGTACGTCAGTCATTCAGTCAGTTCGTACATGAGTCAGTCCGTTATTCAGTACGTCAGTCAGTACGTCAGTCAGTCAGTCAGTACGTCAGTCAGTATGTCAGTCAGTCAGTCGGTCAGTAAGTAAGTACGTCAGTCAGTACGTCAGTCAGTCTGTCCGTCAGTCAGTACGTCAGTCAGTCAGTCCGTCAGTCAGTACATCAGTCAGTCAGTAGGTCTGTCTGTCAGTAGGTCAGTACATCAGTCAGTAAGTAAGTCAGTCAGTACGTCAGTCAGTACGTCAGAAAGTCAGTCCGTCAGTCAGTACATCAGTCAGTACGTCCGTCAGTCCGTCCGTCAGTCAGTACGTCAGTCAGTCAGTTCGTCAGTCAGTAAATCCGTCAGTCAGTAAGTACGTCAGTCAGTAAGTACGTCAGTCAGTCTGTCCGTCAGTCAGTACGTCAGTCAGTCATTCCGTCAGTCAGTACGTTAGTCAGTCAGTCCGTCAGTCAGCAAATCAGTCAGTCAGTCAGTCAGTACGTAAGTCAGTACGTCAGTCAGTCAGTCAGTCAGTACGTCCGTCAGTCAGTACGTCCGTCAGTCAGTACGTCAGTCTGTCAGTACATCAGTCAGTCAGTACGTCAGTCTGTCAGTCCGTCAGTCAGTACGTCAGTCAGTACGTCAGTCAGTCAGTCAGTACGTCAGTCTGTCAGTACGTCAGTCTGTCAGTAAGTCAGTCAGTCTGTCAGTACGTCAGTCAGTCAGTCAGTACGTCAGTCAGTCAGTACGTCAGTCAGTATGTCAGTCATTCAGTCAGTTCTTCCGTCAGTCAGTACGTCAGTGAGTCAGTCAGTCAGTCAGTACGTCAGTCAGTCAGTCAGTCAGTCAGTCAATACGTCAGTCAGTCCGTCAGTCAGTACGTCAGTCTGTCAGTACGTCAGTCAGTACGTCAGTCAGTCAGCACGTCAGTCAGCACGTCAGTCAGTACGTCAGTCAGTCAGCACGTCAGTCAGCACGTCAGTCAGTACGTCAGTCAGTCAGTCAGTTCTTCCGTCAGTCAGTACGTCAGTCAGTCAGCACGTCAGTCAGCACGTCAGTCAGTACGTCAGTCAGTCAGTCAGTTCTTCCGTCAGTCAGTACGTCAGTCAGTCAGTCCGTCAGTCAGTACATCAGTCAGTACGTCAGTCAGTTAGTCAGTCAGTACGTCAGTCAGTCAGTACGTCAGTCAGTATGTCAGTCAGTCAGTCAGTTCTTCCGTCAGTCAGTACGTCAGTCAGTCAGTACGTCAGTCAGTCAGTCAGTCAGTCAGTCAGTCAGTCAGTCAGTTCTTCCGTCAGTCAGTACGTCAGTCAGTCAGTACGTCAGTCAGTCAGTCAGTCAGTCAGTACGTCAGTCAGTCAGTCAGTCAGTCAGTCAATACGTCAGTCAGTCCGTCAGTCAGTACGTCAGTCAGTCAGCACGTCAGTCAGCACGTCAGTCAGTACGTCACTCAGTCAGTCAGTCCGTCATTCAGTACGTCACTCAGTACGTCAGTCAGTAAGTTAGTACGTCAGTCAGTCACTACGTCAGTCAGTCCGTCAGTCAGTACGACAGTCAGTCCGTCAGTCAGTACAGCCGTCAGTCAGTACGTCAGTCAGTACGGCAGTCAGTCAGTCAGTACGTCAGTCCATCGGTCAGTCAGTACGTCAGTCAGTCAGTCCATCGTACAGTCAGTACGTCAGTCTGTCAGTAGGTCAGTACATCAGTCAGTAAGTAAGTCAGTCAGTACGTCAGTCAGTACGTCAGCCAGTCAGTCCGTCAGTCAGTACATCAGTCAGTACGTCAGTCAGTCCGTCCGTCAGTCAGTACGTCAGTCAGTCAGTCAGTACGTCAGTCAGTACGTCAGTCTATCAGTCACTCAGAACGTCAGTCAGTCAGTCAGTACATCAGTCAGTCAGTCAGTACGTCAGTCAATCCGTCAGTCAGTCAGTCCCTCAGTCAGTCAGTACGTCTGTCTGTCAGTACGTCAGTCTGTCAGTCAGTTAGTAGGTCAGTCAGTCAGTCCGTCAGTCAGACAGTCAGTACGCCAGTCAGTCAGTACATCAGTCTGTCAGTACGTCAGTACGTCAGTCACTACGTCAGTCAGTACGTCAGTCAGTTAGTCAGTTCGTACGTCTGTCAGTACGTCAGTCAGTCCGTACGTCAGTCTGTCAGTACATAAGTCAGTCAGTACGTCTGTCTGTCAGTACGTCAGTCTGTCAGTCAGTTAGTAGGTCAGTCAGTCAGTCCGTCAGTCAGACAGTCAGTACGCCAGTCAGTCAGTACATCAGTCTGTCAGTACGTCAGTACGTCAGTCACTACGTCAGTCAGTACGTCAGTCAGTCAGTCAGTTCGTACGTCTGTCAGTACGTCAGTCAGTCCGTACGTCAGTCTGTCAGTACATAAGTCAGTCAGTACGTCTGTCTGTCAGTACGTCAGTCTGTCAGTCAGTTAGTAGGTCAGTCAGTCAGTCCGTCAGTCAGACAGTCAGTACGCCAGTCAGTCAGTACATCAGTCTGTCAGTACGTCAGTACGTCAGTCACTACGTCAGTCAGTACGTCAGTCAGTCAGTCAGTTCGTACGTCTGTCAGTACGTCAGTCAGTCCGTACGTCAGTCTGTCAGTACATAAGTCAGTCAGTACGTCAGTCTGTCAGCACGTCAGTCTGTCAGTACGTCAGTCTGTCACTCAGTCAGTACGTCAGTCGGTCAGTACGTCAGTTAGCCAGTACGTACGTCAGTCGGTCAGTCAGTACGTCAGAGAGGCAGTCAGTACGTACGTCAGTCAGTCAGTCAGTTCGTACATGAGTCAGTCCGTTATTCAGTACGTCAGTCAGTACGTCAGTCAGTCAGTCAGTACGTCAGTCAGTCAGTACGTCAGTCAGTACGTCTGTCAGTCCGTCCGTCAGTCAGTATGTCAGTCAGTCAGTCGGTCAGTAAGTAAGTACGTCAGTCAGTACGTCAGTCAGTCTGTCCGTCAGTCAGTACGTCAGTCAGTCAGTCCGTCAGTCAGTACATCAGTCAGTCAGTAGGTCTGTCTGTCAGTAGGTCAGTACATCAGTCAGTAACTAAGTCAGTCAGTACGTCAGTCAGTACGTCAGCCAGTCAGTCCGTCAGTCAGTACATCAGTCAGTACGTCAGTCAGTCCGTCCGTCAGTCAGTACGTCAGTCAGTCATTCCGTCAGTCAGTACGTTAGTCAGTCAGTCCGTCAGTGAGCAAATCAGTCAGTCAGTCAGTCAGTACGTCAGTCAGTACGTCAGTCAGTCAGTCAGTCAGTCAGTACGTCCGTCAGTCAGTACGTCCGTCAGTCAGTACGTCAGTCTGTCAGTACATCAGTCAGTCAGTACGTCAGTCTGTCAGTTCGTCAGTCAGTACGTCAGTCAGTACGTCAGTCAGTACGTCAGTCAGTCAGTCAGTACGTCAGTCTGTCAGTACGTCAGTCAGTAAGTACGTCAGTCAGTCTGTCCGTCAGTCAGTACGTCAGTCAGTCATTCCGTCAGTCAGTACGTTAGTCAGTCAGTCCGTCAGTCAGCAAATCAGTCAGTCAGTCAGTCAGTACGTCAGTCAGTACGTCAGTCAGTCAGTCAGTCAGTCAGTACGTCCGTCAGTCAGTACGTCCGTCAGTCAGTACGTCAGTCTGTCAGTACATCAGTCAGTCAGTACGTCAGTCTGTCAGTTCGTCAGTCAGTACGTCATTCAGTACGTCAGTCAGTACGTCAGTCAGTCAGTCAGTACGTCAGTCTGTCAGTACGTCAGTCTGTCAGTAAGTCAGTCAGTCTGTCAGTACGCCAGTCAGTCAGTCAGTACGCCAGTCAGTCAGTACGTCAGTCAGTATGTCAGTCATTCAGTCAGTTCTTCCGTCAGTCAGTACGTCAGTCAGTCAGTCAGTACGTCAGTCAGTCAGCACGTCAGTCAGCACGTCAGTCAGCACGTCAGTCAGTACGTCACTCAGTCAGTCAGTCCGTCAGTCAGTACGTCAGTCAGTAAGTTAGTACGTCAGTCAGTCAGTACGTCAGTCAGTCCGTCAGTCAGTACGTAAGTCAGTCAGCACGTCAGTCAGTACGTCACTCAGTCAGTCAGTCCGTCAGTCAGTACGTAAGTCAGTCAGTCCGTCAGTCAGTACGACAGTCAGTCCGTCAGTCAGTACAGCCGTCAGTCAGTACGTCAGTCAGTACGGCAGTCAGTCAGTCAGTACGTCAGTCCATCGGTCAGTCAGTACGTCAGTCAGTCAGTCCATCAGTCAGTCAGTACGTCAGTCTGTCAGTAGGTCAGTACATCAGTCAGTAAGTCAGTCAGTACGTCAGTCAGTACATCAGTCAGTCAGTCGGTCAGTAAGTAAGTACGTCAGTCAGTACGTCAGTCAGTCTGTCCGTCAGTCAGTACGTCAGTCAGTCAGTCCGTCAGTCAGTACATCAGTCAGTCAGTACGTCAGTCTGTCAGTAGGTCAGTACATCAGTCAGTAAGTAAGTCAGTCAGTACGTCAGCCAGTCAGTCCGTCAGTTAGTACATCAGTCAGTACGTCAGTCAGTCCGTCCGTCAGTCAATACGTCAGTCAGTACGTCAGTCAGTCAGTTCGTCAGTCAGTAAATCCGTCAGTCAGTAAGTACGTCAGTCAGTAAGTACGTCAGTCAGTGTTTCCGTCAGTCAGTACGTCAGTCAGTCATTCCGTCAGTCAGTACGTTAGTCAGTCTGTCCGTCAGTCAGTAAATCAGTCAGTACGTCAGTCAGTACGTCAGTCAGTACGTCAGTCAGTCAGTCAGTCAGTCAGTACGTCCGTCAGTCAGTACGTCCGTCAATCAGTACGTCAGTCTGTCAGTACATCAGTCAGGCAGTACTTCAGTCTGTCAGTACGTCAGTCTCTCAGTACATCAGTCAGTCAGTACGTCAGTCTGTCAGTCCGTCAGTCAGTACGTCAGTCATCCAGTCAGTACGTCAGTCTGTCAGTACGTCAGTCTGTCAGTAAGTCAGTCAGTCTGTCAGTACGTCAGTCAGTCAGTCAGTACGTCAGTCATTCAGTCAGTCAGTACGTCAGTCAGTCAGTACGTCAGTCAGTATGTCAGTCAGTCAGTCAGTTCTTCCGTCAGTCAGTACGTCAGTCAGTCAGTACGTCAGTCAGTCAGTCAGTACGTCAGTCAGTCAGTCAATACGTAAGTCAGTCCGTCAGTCAGTACGTCAGTCTGTCAGTACGTCAGTCAGTACGTCAGTCAGTCAATCATTCATTACGTCAGTCAGTACGTCAGTCAGTAAGTACGTCAGTCATTCAGTCAGTCAGTACGTCAGTCAGTCAGTACGTCAGTCAGTATGTCAGTCAGTCAGTTCTTCCGTCAGTCAGTACGTCAGTCTGTCAGTACATCAGTCAGTACGTCAGTCAGTCAGTCAGTTAGTACGTCAGCATGTCAGTCAGTACGTCAGTCAGTCAATCATTCAGTACGTCAGTCAGTACGTCAGTCTGTCAGTACGTCATTCAGTACGTCAGTCAGTTACTCAGTCACTACGTCAGTCAGTACGTCAGTCAGTACGTCAGTCAGTCAATCATTCAGTACGTCAGTCAGGACGTCAGTCAGTAAGTACGTCAGTACGTCAGTCAGTACGACAGTCAGTACGTCAGTCTGTCAGTACGTCAGTCAGTACGTCAGTCAGTCAGTCAGTCACTACGTCAGTCAGTACGTCAGTCAGTCAATCATTCAGTACGTCAGTCAGTAAGTACGTCAGTCAGTACGACAGTCAGTACGTCAGTCAGTACGTCAGTCAGTCAGTCAGTCACTACGTCAGTCAGTATGTCAGTCAGTACGTCAGTCTGTCAGTACGTCAGTCAGTACGTCAGTCAGTCAGTCAGTCACTACGTCAGTCAGTACGTCAGTCTTTCAGTACGTCAGTCAGTACGACAGTCAGTACGTCAGTCAGTCAGTACGTCAGTCAGTACGTCAGTCTATCAGTCACTCAGAACGTCAGTCAGTCAGTCAGTACATCAGTCAGTCAGTCAGTACGTCAGTCAATCCGTCAGTCAGTCAGTCCATCAGTCAGTCAGTACGTCAGTCTGTCAGTACGTCAGTTTGTCCGTCAGTTAGTACGTCAGTCAGTCAGTACGTCAGTCAGTACGCCAGTCAGTCCGTCAGTCCGTCAGTCAGTCAATCAGTCCGTCAGTCCGTCAGTCAGTACGTCAGTCAGTCAGTCCGTCAGTCAGTCAGTCAGTACGTCAGTCAGTCAGTCAGTACGTCAGTCAGTCAGACCGTCAGTTAGTCAGTCAGTACGTCAAACAGTCAGACCGTCCGTTAGACAGTCAGTACGTCAGTTAGTCAGTCCGTCAGTCAGTACATCAGTCAGTACGTCAGTCAGTTCGTCCGTCAGTCAGTACGTCAGTCAGTACGTCAGTCAGTCAGTCAGTCAGTCAGTGCGTCCGTCAGTCAGTCAGTACGTCAGTCAGTCCGTCAGTCAGTACATCAGTCAGTACGTCAGTCAGTCCGTCCGTCAGTCAGTACGTCAGTCAGTCAATCATTCAGTACGTCAATCAGTAAGTACGTCAGTCATTCAGTCAGTCAGTACGTCAGTCAGTCAGACCGTCAGTTAGTCAGTCAGTACGTCAAACAGTCATACCCTCAGTTAGACAGTCAGTACGTCAGTTAGTCAGTCCGTCAGTCTGTACATCAGTCAGTACGTCAGTCAGTTCGTCCGTCAGTCAGTACGTCAGTCAGTACGTCAGTCAGTCAGTCAGTCAGTCAGTCAGTCAGTACGTCCGTCAGTCAGTACGTCCGTCAGTCAGTCAGTACGTCAGTCAGTCAGTCCGTCAGTCAGTACGTCCGTCAGTACGTCAGTCAGTCCGTCCGTCAGTCAGTACGTCAGTCAGTCAGTCCGTCAATCACTACGTCAGTCAGTCAATCATTCAGTACGTCAATCAGTAAGTACGTCAGTCATTCAGTCAGTCAGTACGTCAGTCAGTCAGTACGTCAGTCAGTATGTCAGTCAGTCAGTTCTTCCATCAGTCAGTACGTCAGTCAGTCAGTACGTCAGTCAGTACGTCAGTCAGTACGTCAGTCAGTACGTCAGTCAGTCAGTACGTCAGTCAGTCAGTCAGTCAATACGTCAGTCAGTCAGTCCGTCAGTCCGTCAGTCCGTCAGTCAGTACATCAGTCATTCAGTACGTCAGTCTGTCAGTACGTCAGTCAGTCAGTCAGTACGTCAGCACGCCAGTCAGTACGTCAGTCAGTCAGTCAGTACGTCAGTCAGTCCGTCAGACAGTCAGCATGTCAGTCAGTACGTCAGTCAGTCAGTCAGTACGTCAGTCAGTCAATCATTCAGTACGTTAGTCAGTACGTCAGTCAGTACGTCAGTCTGTCAGTACGTCAGTCAGTACGTCAGTCAGTTACTCAGTCACTACGTCAGTCAGAACGTCAGTCAGTACGTCAGTCAGTCAATCATTCAGTACGTCAGTCAGTACGTCATTCAGTAAGTACGTCAGTACGTCAGTCAAAACGACAGTCAGTACGTCAGTCAGTACGTCAGTCAGTCAGTCAGTCACCACGTCAGTCAGTACGTCAGTTAGTACGTCAGTCTGTCAGTACGTCAGTCAGTACGTCAGTCAGTCAGTCAGTCACTACGTCAGTCAGTACGTCAGTCAGTCAATCATTCAGTACGTCAGTCAGTAAGTACGTCAGTACGTCAGTCAGTACGACAGTCAGTACGTCAGTCAGTACGTCAGTCAGTCAGTCAGTCAGTACGTCAGTCATTCAGTCAGTCACTACGTCAGTCAGTACGTCAGTCAGTCAGTCAGTACGTCAGTCAGTACGTCAGTCTATCAGTCACTCAGAACGTCAGTCAGTCAGTCAGTACATCAGTCAGTCAGTCAGTACGTCAGTCAATCCGTCAGTCAGTCAGTCCCTCAGTCAGTCAGTACGTCTGTCTGTCAGTACGTCAGTCTGTCAGTCAGTTAGTAGGTCAGTCAGTCAGTCCGTCAGTCAGACAGTCAGTACGCCAGTCAGTCAGTACATCAGTCTGTCAGTACGTCAGTACGTCAGTCACTACGTCAGTCAGTACGTCAGTCAGTCAGTCAGTTCGTACGTCTGTCAGTACGTCAGTCAGTCCGTACGTCAGTCTGTCAGTACATAAGTCAGTCAGTACGTCAGTCTGTCAGCACGTCAGTTAGCCAGTACGTACGTCAGTCGGTCAGTCAGTACGTCAGAGAGGCAGTCAGTACGTACGTCAGTCATTCAGTCAGTTCGTACATGAGTCAGTCCATTATTCAGTACGTCAGTCAGTACGTCAGTCAGTCAGTCAGTACGTCAGTCAGTATGTCAGTCAGTCAGTCGGTCAGTAAGTAAGTACGTCAGTCAGTACGTCAGAAAGTCAGTCCGTCAGTCAGTACATCAGTCAGTACGTCCGTCAGTCCGTCCGTCAGTCAGTACGTCAGTCAGTCAGTTCGTCAGTCAGTAAATCCGTCAGTCAGTAAGTACGTCAGTCAGTAAGTACGTCAGTCAGTCTGTCCGTCAGTCAGTACGTCAGTCAGTCATTCCGTCAGTCAGTACGTTAGTCAGTCAGTCCGTCAGTCAGCAAATCAGTCAGTCAGTCAGTCAGTACGTAAGTCAGTACGTCAGTCAGTCAGTCAGTCAGTCAGTACGTCCGTCAGTCAGTACGTCCGTCAGTCAGTACGTCAGTCTGTCAGTACATCAGTCAGTCAGTACGTCAGTCTGTCAGTCCGTCAGTCAGTACGTCAGTCAGTACGTCAGTCAGTCAGTCAGTACGTCAGTCTGTCAGTACGTCAGTCTGTCAGTAAGTCAGTCAGTCTGTCAGTACGTCAGTCAGTCAGTCAGTACGTCAGTCAGTCAGTACGTCAGTCAGTATGTCAGTCATTCAGTCAGTTCTTCCGTCAGTCAGTACGTCAGTGAGTCAGTCAGTCAGTCAGTACGTCAGTCAGTCAGTCAGTCAGTCAGTCAATACGTCAGTCAGTCCGTCAGTCAGTACGTCAGTCTGTCAGTACGTCAGTCAGTACGTCAGTCAGTCAGCACGTCAGTCAGCACGTCAGTCAGTACGTCAGTCAGTCAGTCAGTTCTTCCGTCAGTCAGTACGTCAGTCAGTCAGCACGTCAGTCAGCACGTCAGTCAGTACGTCAGTCAGTCAGTCAGTTCTTCCGTCAGTCAGTACGTCAGTCAGTCAGTCCGTCAGTCAGTACGTCAGTCAGTACGTCAGTCAGTACGTCAGTCAGTTAGTCAGTCAGTACGTCAGTCAGTCAGTACGTCAGTCAGTCAGTCAGTCAGTCAGTCAGTTCTTCCGTCAGTCAGTACGTCAGTCACTCAGTACGTCAGTCAGTCAGTCAGTCAGTCAGTCAGTCAGTCAGTTCTTCCGTCAGTCAGTACGCCAGTCAGTCAGTACGTCAGTCAGTCAGTCAGTCAGTACGTCAGTCAGTCAGTCAGTCAGTCAATACGTCAGTCAGTCCGTCAGTCAGTACGTCAGTCAGTCAGCACGTCAGTCAGCACGTCAGTCAGTACGTCACTCAGTCAGTCAGTCCGTCATTCAGTACGTCACTCAGTACGTCAGTCAGTAAGTTAGTACGTCAGTCAGTCACTACGTCAGTCAGTCCGTCAGTCAGTACGACAGTCAGTCCGTCAGTCAGTACAGCCGTCAGTCAGTACGTCAGTCAGTACGGCAGTCAGTCAGTCAGTACGTCAGTCCATCGGTCAGTCAGTACGTCAGTCAGTCAGTCCATCGTACAGTCAGTACGTCAGTCTGTCAGTAGGTCAGTACATCAGTCAATAAGTAAGTCAGTCAGTACGTCAGTCAGTACGTCAGCCAGTCAGTCCGTCAGTCAGTACATCAGTCAGTACGTCAGTCAGTCCGTCCGTCAGTCAGTACGTCAGTCAGTCAGTCAGTACGTCAGTCAGTACGTCAGTCTATCAGTCACTCAGAACGTCAGTCAGTCAGACAGTACATCAGTCAGTCAGTCAGTACGTCAGTCAATCCGTCAGTCAGTCAGTCCCTCAGTCAGTCAGTACGTCTGTCTGTCAGTACGTCAGTCTGTCAGTCAGTTAGTAGGTCAGTCAGTCAGTCCGTCAGTCAGACAGTCAGTACGCCAGTCAGTCAGTACATCAGTCTGTCAGTACGTCAGTACGTCAGTCACTACGTCAGTCAGTACGTCAGTCAGTTAGTCAGTTCGTACGTCTGTCAGTACGTCAGTCAGTCCGTACGTCAGTCTGTCAGTACATCAGTCAGTCAGTACGTCAGTCTGTCAGTCCGTCAGTCAGTACGTCAGTCAGTACGTCAGTCAGTCAGTCAGTACGTCAGTCTGTCAGTACGTCAGTCTGTCAGTAAGTCAGTCAGTCTGTCAGTACGTCAGTCAGTCAGTCAGTACGTCAGTCAGTCAGTACGTCAGTCAGTATGTCAGTCATTCAGTCAGTTCTTCCGTCAGTCAGTACGTCAGTGAGTCAGTCAGTCAGTCAGTACGTCAGTCAGTCAGTCAGTCAGTCAGTCAATACGTCAGTCAGTCCGTCAGTCAGTACGTCAGTCTGTCAGTACGTCAGTCAGTACGTCAGTCAGTCAGCACGTCAGTCAGCACGTCAGTCAGTACGTCAGTCAGTCAGTCAGTTCTTCCGTCAGTCAGTACGTCAGTCAGTCAGCACGTCAGTCAGCACGTCAGTCAGTACGTCAGTCAGTCAGTCAGTTCTTCCGTCAGTCAGTACGTCAGTCAGTCAGTCCGTCAGTCAGTACGTCAGTCAGTACGTCAGTCAGTTAGTCAGTCAGTACGTCAGTCAGTCAGTACGTCAGTCAGTCAGTCAGTCAGTCAGTCAGTTCTTCCGTCAGTCAGTACGTCAGTCAGTCAGTACGTCAGTCAGTCAGTCAGTCAGTCAGTTCTTCCGTCAGTCAGTACGTCAGTCAGTCAGTACGTCAGTCAGTCAGTCAGTCAGTACGTCAGTCAGTCAGTCAGTCAGTCAGTCAATACGTCAGTCAGTCCGTCAGTCAGTACGTCAGTCAGTCAGCACGTCAGTCAGCACGTCAGTCAGTACGTCACTCAGTCAGTCAGTCCGTCATTCAGTACGTCACTCAGTACGTCAGTCAGTAAGTTAGTACGTCAGTCAGTCACTACGTCAGTCAGTCCGTCAGTCAGTACGACAGTCAGTCCGTCAGTCAGTACAGCCGTCAGTCAGTACGTCAGTCAGTACGGCAGTCAGTCAGTCAGTACGTCAGTCCATCGGTCAGTCAGTACGTCAGTCAGTCAGTCCATCGTACAGTCAGTACGTCAGTCTGACAGTAGGTCAGTACATCAGTCAGTAAGTAAGTCAGTCAGTACGTCAGTCAGTACGTCAGCCAGTCAGTCCGTCAGTCAGTACATCAGTCAGTACGTCAGTCAGTCCGTCCGTCAGTCAGTACGTCAGTCAGTCAGTCAGTACGTCAGTCAGTACGTCAGTCTATCAGTCACTCAGAACGTCAGTCAGTCAGACAGTACATCAGTCAGTCAGTCAGTACGTCAGTCAATCCGTCAGTCAGTCAGTCCCTCAGTCAGTCAGTACGTCTGTCTGTCAGTACGTCAGTCTGTCAGTCAGTTAGTAGGTCAGTCAGTCAGTCCGTCAGTCAGACAGTCAGTACGCCAGTCAGTCAGTACATCAGTCTGTCAGTACGTCAGTACGTCAGTCACTACGTCAGTCAGTACGTCAGTCAGTTAGTCAGTTCGTACGTCTGTCAGTACGTCAGTCAGTCCGTACGTCAGTCTGTCAGTAAATAAGTCAGTCAGTACGTCAGTCTGTCAGCACGTCAGTCTGTCAGTACGTCACTCTGTCACTAAGTCAGTACGTCAGTCGGTCAGTACGTCAGTTAGCCAGTACGTACGTCAGTCGGTCAGTCAGTACGTCAGAGAGGCAGTCAGTACGTACGTCAGTCAGTCAGTCAGTTCGTACATGAGTCAGTCCGTTATTCAGTACGTCAGTCAGTACGTCAGTCAGTCAGACAGTACGTCAGTCAGTCAGTACGTCAGTCAGTACGTCTGTCAGTCCGTCCGTCAGTCAGTATGTCAGTCAGTCAGTCGGTCAGTAAGTAAGTACGTCAGTCAGTACGTCAGTCAGTCTGTCCGTCAGTCAGTACGTCAGTCAGTCAGTCCGTCAGTCAGTACATCAGTCAGTCAGTAGGTCTGTCTGTCAGTAGGTCAGTACATCAGTCTGTAACTAAGTCAGTCAGTACGTCAGTCAGTACGTCAGCCAGTCAGTCCGTCAGTCAGTACATCAGTCAGTACGTCAGTCAGTCCGTCCGTCAGTCAGTACGTCAGTCAGTCATTCCGTCAGTCAGTACGTTAGTCAGTCAGTCCGTCAGTGAGCAAATCAGTCAGTCAGTCAGTCAGTACGTCAGTCAGTACGTCAGTCAGTCAGTCAGTCAGTCAGTACGTCCGTCAGTCAGTACGTCCGTCAGTCAGTACGTCAGTCTGTCAGTACATCAGTCAGTCAGTACGTCAGTCTGTCAGTTCGTCAGTCAGTACGTCAGTCAGTACGTCAGTCAGTACGTCAGTCAGTCAGTCAGTACGTCAGTCTGTCAGTACGTCAGTCAGTAAGTACGTCAGTCAGTCTGTCCGTCAGTCAGTACGTCAGTCAGTCATTCCGTCAGTCAGTACGTTAGTCAGTCAGTCCGTCAGTCAGCAAATCAGTCAGTCAGTCAGTCAGTACGTCAGTCAGTACGTCAGTCAGTCAGTCAGTCAGTCAGTACGTCCGTCAGTCAGTACGTCCGTCAGTCAGTACGTCAGTCTGTCAGTACATCAGTCAGTCAGTACGTCAGTCTGTCAGTTCGTCAGTCAGTACGTCATTCAGTACGTCAGTCAGTACGTCAGTCAGTCAGTCAGTACGTCAGTCTGTCAGTACGTCAGTCTGTCAGTAAGTCAGTCAGTCTGTCAGTACGCCAGTCAGTCAGTCAGTACGCCAGTCAGTCAGTACGTCAGTCAGTATGTCAGTCATTCAGTCAGTTCTTCCGTCAGTCAGTACGTCAGTCAGTCAGTCAGTCAGTCAGTACGTCAGTCAGTCAGCACGTCAGTCAGCACGTCAGTCAGTACGTCACTCAGTCAGTCAGTCCGTCAGTCAGTACGTCAGTCAGTAAGTTAGTACGTCAGTCAGTCAGTACGTCAGTCAGTCCGTCAGTCAGTACGTAAGTCAGTCAGCACGTCAGTCAGTACGTCACTCAGTCAGTCAGTCCGTCAGTCAGTACGTAAGTCAGTCAGTCCGTCAGTCAGTACGACAGTCAGTCCGTCAGTCAGTACAGCCGTCAGTCAGTACGTCAGTCAGTACGGCAGTCAGTCAGTCAGTACGTCAGTCCATCGGTCAGTCAGTACGTCAGTCAGTCAGTCCATCAGTCAGTCAGTACGTCAGTCTGTCAGTAGGTCAGTACATCAGTCAGTAAGTCAGTCAGTACGTCAGTCAGTACGTCAGTCAGTCAGTCGGTCAGTAAGTAAGTACGTCAGTCAGTACGTCAGTCAGTCTGTCCGTCAGTCAGTACGTCAGTCAGTCAGTCCGTCAGTCAGTACATCAGTCAGTCAGTACGTCAGTCTGTCAGTAGGTCAGTACATCAGTCAGTAAGTAAGTCAGTCAGTACGTCAGCCAGTCAGTCCGTCAGTTAGTACATCAGTCAGTACGTCAGTCAGTCCGTCCGTCAGTCAATACGTCAGTCAGTACGTCAGTCAGTCAGTTCGTCAGTCAGTAAATCCGTCAGTCATTAAGTACGTCAGTCAGTAAGTACGTCAGTCAGTGTTTCCGTCAGTCAGTACGTCAGTCAGTCATTCCGTCAGTCAGTACGTTAGTCAGTCTGTCCGTCAGTCAGTAAATCAGTCAGTACGTCAGTCAGTACGTCAGTCAGTACGTCAGTCATTCAGTCAGTCAGTCAGTACGTCCGTCAGTCAGTACGTCCGTCAATCAGTACGTCAGTCTGTCAGTACATCAGTCAGGCAGTACTTCAGTCTGTCAGTACGTCAGTCTGTCAGTACGTCAGTCAGTCAGTCAGTACGTCAGTCATTCAGTCAGTCAGTACGTCAGTCAGTATGTCAGTCAGTCAGTTCTTCCGTCAGTCAGTACGTCAGTCAGTCAGTACGTCAGTCAGTCAGTCAGTACGTCAGTCAGTCAGTCAATACGTAAGTCAGTCCGTCAGTCAGTACGTCAGTCTGTCAGTACGTCAGTCAGTACGTCAGTCAGTCAATCATTCATTACGTCAGTCAGTACGTCAGTCAGTAAGTACGTCAGTCATTCAGTCAGTCAGTACGTCAGTCAGTCAGTACGTCAGTCAGTATGTCAGTCAGTCAGTTCTTCCGTCAGTCAGTACGTCAGTCTGTCAGTACATCAGTCAGTACGTCAGTCAGTCAGTCAGTTAGTACGTCAGCATGTCAGTCAGTACGTCAGTCAGTCAATCATTCAGTACGTCAGTCAGTACGTCAGTCTGTCAGTACGTCATTCAGTACGTCAGTCAGTTACTCAGTCACTACGTCAGTCAGTACGTCAGTCAGTACGTCAGTCAGTCAATCATTCAGTACGTCAGTCAGGACGTCAGTCAGTAAGTACGTCAGTACGTCAGTCAGTACGACAGTCAGTACGTCAGTCTGTCAGTACGTCAGTCAGTACGTCAGTCAGTCAGTCAGTCACTACGTCAGTCAGTACGTCAGTCAGTCAATCATTCAGTACGTCAGTCAGTAAGTACGTCAGTCAGTACGACAGTCAGTACGTCAGTCAGTACGTCAGTCAGTCAGTCAGTCACTACGTCAGTCAGTATGTCAGTCAGTACGTCAGTCTGTCAGTACGTCAGTCAGTACGTCAGTTAGTCAGTCAGTCACTACGTCAGTCAGTACGTCAGTCTTTCAGTACGTCAGTCAGTACGACAGTCAGTACGTCAGTCAGTCAGTACGTCAGTCAGTACGTCAGTCTATCAGTCACTCAGAACGTCAGTCAGTCAGTCAGTACATCAGTCAGTCAGTCAGTACGTCAGTCAATCCGTCAGTCAGTCAGTCCATCAGTCAGTCAGTACGTCAGTCTGTCAGTACGTCAGTCTATCAGTCACTCAGAACGTCAGTCAGTCAGTCAGTACATCAGTCAGTCAGTCAGTACGTCAGTCAATCCGTCAGTCAGTCAGTCCATCAGTCAGTCAGTACGTCAGTCTGTCAGTACGTCAGTTTGTCCGTCAGTTAGTACGTCAGTCAGTCAGTACGTCAGTCAGTACGCCAGTCAGTCCGTCAGTCCGTCAGTCAGTCAGTCAGTCCGTCAGTCCGTCAGTCAGTACGTCAGTCAGTCAGTCCGTCAGTCAGTACATCAGTCAGTACGTCAGTCAGTTCGTCCGTCAGTCAGTACGTCAGTCAGTACGTCAGTCATTCAGTCAGTCAGTCTGTACGTCCGTCAGTCAGTCAGTACGTCAGTCAGTCAGTCCGTCAGTCAGTACATCAGTCAGTACGTCAGTCAGTCCGTCCGTCAGTCAGTACGTCAGTCAGTCAATCATTCAGTACGTCAATCAGTAAGTACGTCAGTCATTCAGTCAGTCAGTACGTCAGTCATTCAGACCGTCAGTTAGTCAGTCAGTACGTCAAACAGTCATACCCTCAGTTAGACAGTCAGTACGTCAGTTAGTCAGTCCGTCAGTCTGTACATCAGTCAGTACGTCAGTCAGTTCGTCCGTCAGTCAGTACGTCAGTCAGTACGTCAGTCAGTCAGTCAGTCAGTCAGTCAGTCAGTACGTCCGTCAGTCAGTACGTCCGTCAGTCAGTCAGTACGTCAGTCAGTCAGTCCGTCAGTCAGTACATCAGTCAGTACGTCAGTCAGTCCGTCCGTCAGTCAGTACGTCAGTCAGTCAGTCCGTCAATCACTACGTCAGTCAGTCAATCATTCAGTACGTCAATCAGTAAGTACGTCAGTCATTCAGTCAGTCAGTACGTCAGTCAGTCAGTACGTCAGTCAGTATGTCAGTCAGTCAGTTCTTCCATCAGTCAGTACGTCAGTCAGTCAGTACGTCAGTCAGTACGTCAGTCAGTACGTCAGTCAGTACGTCAGTCAGTCAGTACGTCAGTCAGTCAGTCAGTCAATACGTCAGTCAGTCAATACGTCAGTCCGTCAGTCCGTCAGTCAGTACATCAGTCATTCAGTACGTCAGTCTGTCAGTACGTCAGTCAGTCAGTCAGTACGTCAGCACGCCAGTCAGTACGTCAGTCAGTCAGTCAGTACGTCAGTCAGTCCGTCAGACAGTCAGCATGTCAGTCAGTACGTCAGTCAGTCAGTCAGTACGTCAGTCAGTCAATCATTCAGTACGTCAGTCAGTACGTCATTCAGTAAGTACGTCAGTACGTCAGTCAAAACGACAGTCAGTACGTCAGTCAGTACGTCAGTCAGTCAGTCAGTCACCACGTCAGTCAGTACGTCAGTTAGTACGTCAGTCTGTCAGTACGTCAGTCAGTACGTCAGTCAGTCAGTCAGTCACTACGTCAGTCAGTACGTCAGTCAGTCAGTCAGTCACTACGTCAGTGAGTACGTCAGTCAGTCAATCATTCAGTACGTCAGTCAGTAAGTACGTCAGTACGTCAGTCAGTACGACAGTCAGTACGTCAGTCAGTACGTCAGTCAGTCAGTCAGTCAGTACGTCAGTCATTCAGTCAGTCACTACGTCAGTCAGTACGTCAGTCAGTCAGTCAGTACGTCAGTCAGTACGTCAGTCTATCAGTCACTCAGAACGTCAGTCAGTCAGTCAGTACATCAGTCAGTCAGTCAGTACGTCAGTCAATCCGTCAGTCAGTCAGTCCCTCAGTCAGTCAGTACGTCTGTCTGTCAGTACGTCAGTCTGTCAGTCAGTTAGTAGGTCAGTCAGTCAGTCCGTCAGTCAGACAGTCAGTACGCCAGTCAGTCAGTACATCAGTCTGTCAGTACGTCAGTACGTCAGTCACTACGTCAGTCAGTACGTCAGTCAGTCAGTCAGTTCGTACGTCTGTCAGTACGTCAGTCAGTCCGTACGTCAGTCTGTCAGTACATAAGTCAGTCAGTACGTCAGTCTGTCAGCACGTCAGTTAGCCAGTACGTACGTCAGTCGGTCAGTCAGTACGTCAGAGAGGCAGTCAGTACGTACGTCAGTCATTCAGTCAGTTCGTACATGAGTCAGTCCGTTATTCAGTACGTCAGTCAGTTCGTCAGTCAGTCAGTCAGTACGTCAGTCAGTATGTCAGTCAGTCAGTCGGTCAGTAAGTAAGTACGTCAGTCAGTACGTCAGTCAGTCTGTCCGTCAGTCAGTACGTCAGTCAGTCAGTCCGTCAGTCAGTACATCAGTCAGTCAGTAGGTCTGTCTGTCAGTAGGTCAGTACATCAGTCAGTAAGTAAGTCAGTCAGTACGTCAGTCAGTACGTCAGAAAGTCAGTCCGTCAGTCAGTACATCAGTCAGTACGTCCGTCAGTCCGTCCGTCAGTCAGTACGTCAGTCAGTCAGTTCGTCAGTCAGTAAATCCGTCAGTCAGTAAGTACGTCAGTCAGTAAGTACGTCAGTCAGTCTGTCCGTCAGTCAGTACGTCAGTCAGTCATTCCGTCAGTCAGTACGTTAGTCAGTCAGTCCGTCAGTCAGCAAATCAGTCAGTCAGTCAGTCAGTACGTCAGTCAGTACGTCAGTCAGTCAGTCAGTACGTCAGTCTGTCAGTACGTCAGTCTGTCAGTAAGTCAGTCAGTCTGTCAGTACGTCAGTCAGTCAGTCAGTACGTCAGTCAGTCAGTACGTCAGTCAGTATGTCAGTCATTCAGTCAGTTCTTCCGTCAGTCAGTACGTCAGTGAGTCAGTCAGTCAGTCAGTACGTCAGTCAGTCAGTCAGTCAATACGTCAGTCAGTCCGTCAGTCAGTACGTCAGTCTGTCAGTACGTCAGTCAGTACGTCAGTCAGTCAGCACGTCAGTCAGCACGTCAGTCAGTACGTCAGTCAGTCAGTCAGTTCTTCCGTCAGTCAGTACGTCAGTCAGTCAGCACGTCAGTCAGCACGTCAGTCAGTACGTCAGTCAGTCAGTCAGTTCTTCCGTCAGTCAGTACGTCAGTCAGTCAGTCCGTCAGTCAGTACGTCAGTCAGTACGTCAGTCAGTTAGTCAGTCAGTACGTCAGTCAGTCAGTACGTCAGTCAGTATGTCAGTCAGTCAGTCAGTTCTTCCGTCAGTCAGTACGTCAGTCAGTCAGTACGTCAGTCAGTCAGTCAGTCAGTCAGTCAGGCAGTCAGTCAGTTCTTCCGTCAGTCAGTACGTCAGTCAGTCAGTACGTCAGTCAGTCAGTCAGTCAGTCAGTACGTCAGTCAGTCAGTCAGTCAGTCAGTCAATACGTCAGTCAGTCCGTCAGTCAGTACGTCACTCAGTCAGTCAGTCCGTCATTCAGTACGTCACTCAGTACGTCAGTCAGTAAGTTAGTACGTCAGTCAGTCACTACGTCAGTCAGTCCGTCAGTCAGTACGTAAGTCAGTCAGTCCGTCAGTCAGTACGACAGTCAGTCCGTCAGTCAGTACAGCCGTCAGTCAGTACGTCAGTCAGTACGGCAGTCAGTCAGTCAGTACGTCAGTCCATCGGTCAGTCAGTACGTCAGTCAGTCAGTCCATCGTACAGTCAGTACGTCAGTCTGTCAGTAGGTCAGTACATCAGTCAGTAAGTAAGTCAGTCAGTACGTCAGTCAGTACGTCAGCCAGTCAGTCCGTCAGTCTGTCAGTCGGTCAGTCAGTACGTCAGTCAGTACGTCAGTCAGTCAGTCAGTACGTCAGTCAGTATGTCAGTCATTCAGTCAGTTCTTCCGTCAGTCAGTACGTCAGTCAGTCAGTCAGTCAGTACGTCCGTCAGTCAGTACGTCCGTCAGTCAGTACGTCAGTCTGTCAGTACATCAGTCAGTCAGTACGTCAGTCTGTCAGTCCGTCAGTCAGTACGTCAGTCAGTACGTCAGTCAGTCAGTCAGTACGTCAGTCTGTCAGTACGTCAGTCTGTCAGTAAGTCAGTCAGTCTGTCAGTACGTCAGTCAGTCAGTCAGTACGTCAGTCAGTCAGTACGTCAGTCAGTATGTCAGTCATTCAGTCAGTTCTTCCGTCAGTCAGTACGTCAGTGAGTCAGTCAGTCAGTCAGTACGTCAGTCAGTCAGTCAGTCAATACGTCAGTCAGTCCGTCAGTCAGTACGTCAGTCTGTCAGTACGTCAGTCAGTACGTCAGTCAGTCAGCACGTCAAGCAGCACGTCAGTCAGTACGTCAGTCAGTCAGTCAGTTCTTCCGTCAGTCAGTACGTCAGTCAGTCAGCACGTCAGTCAGCACGTCAGTCAGTACGTCAGTCAGTCAGTCAGTTCTTCCGTCAGTCAGTACGTCAGTCAGTCAGTCCGTCAGTCAGTACGTCAGTCAGTACGTCAGTCAGTTAGTCAGTCAGTACGTCAGTCAGTCAGTACGTCAGTCAGTATGTCAGTCAGTCAGTCAGTTCTTCCGTCAGTCAGTACGTCAGTCAGTCAGTACGTCAGTCAGTCAGTCAGTCAGTCAGTCATTTAGTTCTTCCGTCAGTCAGTACGTCAGTCAGTCAGTACGTCAGTCAGTCAGTCAGTCAGTCAGTACGTCAGTCAGTCAGTCAGTCAGTCAATACGTCAGTCAGTCCGTCAGTCAGTACGTCACTCAGTCAGTCAGTCCGTCATTCAGTACGTCACTCAGTACGTCAGTCAGTAAGTTAGTACGTCAGTCAGTCACTACGTCAGTCAGTCCGTCAGACAGTACGTAAGTCAGTCAGTCCGTCAGTCAGTACGACAGTCAGTCCGTCAGTCAGTACAGCCGTCAGTCAGTACGTCAGTCAGTACGGCAGTCAGTCAGTCAGTACGTCAGTCCATCGGTCAGTCAGTACGTCAGTCAGTCAGTCCATCGTACAGTCAGTACGTCAGTCTGTCAGTAGGTCAGTACATCAGTCAGTAAGTAAGTCAGTCAGTACGTCAGTCAGTACGTCAGCCAGTCAGTCCGTCAGTCAGTACATCAGTCAGTACGTCAGTCAGTCCGTCCGTCAGTCAGTACGTCAGTCAGTCAGTCAGTACGTCAGTCAGTACGTCAGTCTATCAGTCACTCAGAACGTCAGTCAGTCAGTCAGTACATCAGTCAGTCAGTCAGTACGTCAGTCAATCCGTCAGTCAGTCAGTCCCTCAGTCAGTCAGTACGTCTGTCTGTCAGTACGTCAGTCTGTCAGTCAGTTAGTAGGTCAGTCAGTCAGTCCGTCAGTCAGACAGTCAGTACGCCAGTCAGTCAGTACATCAGTCTGTCAGTACGTCAGTACGTCAGTCAGTACGTCAGTCAGTCAGTCAGTTCGTACGTCTGTCAGTACGTCAGTCAGTCCGTACGTCAGTCTGTCAGTACATAAGTCAGTCAGTACGTCAGTCTGTCAGCACGTCAGTCTGTCAGTACGTCAGTCTATCACTCAGTCAGTACGTCAGTCGGTCAGTACGTCAGTTAGCCAGTACGTACGTCAGTCGGTAAGTCAGTACGTCAGAGAGGCAGTCAGTACGTACGTCAGTCAGTCAGTCAGTTCGTACATGAGTCAGTCCGTTATTCAGTACGTCAGTCAGTACGTCAGTCAGTCAGTCAGTACGTCAGTCAGTCAGTACGTCAGTCAGTACGTCTGTCAGTCCGTCCGTCAGTCAGTATGTCAGTCAGTCAGTCGGTCAGTAAGTAAGTACGTCAGTCAGTACGTCAGTCAGTCTGTCCGTCAGTCAGTACGTCAGTCAGTCAGTCCGTCAGTCAGTACATCAGTCAGTCAGTATGTCTGTCTGTCAGTAGGTCAGTACATCAGTCAGTAACTAAGTCAGTCAGTACGTCAGTCAGTACGTCAGCCAGTCAGTCCGTCAGTCAGTACATCAGTCAGTACGTCAGTCAGTCCGTCCGTCAGTCAGTACGTCAGTCAGTCATTCCGTCAGTCAGTACGTTAGTCAGTCAGTCCGTCAGTGAGCAAATCAGTCAGTCAGTCAGTCAGTACGTCTGTCAGTACGTCAGTCAGTCAGTCAGTCAGTCAGTACGTCCGTCAGTCAGTACGTCCGTCAGTCAGTACGTCAGTCTGTCAGTACATCAGTCAGTCAGTACGTCAGTCTGTCAGTTCGTCAGTCAGTACGTCAGTCAGTACGTCAGTCAGTACGTCAGTCAGTCAGTCAGTACGTCAGTCTGTCAGTACGTCAGTGAGTAAGTACGTCAGTCAGTCTGTCCGTCAGTCAGTACGTCAGTCAGTCATTCCGTCAGTCAGTACGTTAGTCAGTCAGTCCGTCAGTCAGCAAATCAGTCAGTCAGTCAGTCAGTACGTCAGTCAGTACGTCAGTCAGTCAGTCAGTCAGTCAGTACGTCCGTCAGTCAGTACGTCCGTCAGTCAGTACGTCAGTCTGTCAGTACATCAGTCAGTCAGTACGTCAGTCTGTCAGTTCGTCAGTCAGTACGTCATTCAGTACGTCAGTCAGTACGTCAGTCAGTCAGTCAGTACGTCAGTCTGTCAGTACGTCAGTCTGTCAGTAAGTCAGTCAGTCTGTCAGTACGCCAGTCAGTCAGTCAGTACGCCAGTCAGTCAGTACGTCAGTCAGTATGTCAGTCATTCAGTCAGTTCTTCCGTCAGTCAGTACGTCAGTCAGTCAGTCAGTCAGTCAGTACGTCAGTCAGTCAGTCAGTCAGTACGTCAGTCAGTCAGCACGTCAGTCAGTACGTCACTCAGTCAGTCAGTCCGTCAGTCAGTACGTCAGTCAGTAAGTTAGTACGTCAGTCAGTCAGTACGTCAGTCAGTCCGTCAGTCAGTACGTAAGTCAGTCAGCACGTCAGTCAGTACGTCACTCAGTCAGTCAGTCCGTCAGTCAGTACGTAAGTCAGTCAGTCCGTCAGTCAGTACGACAGTCAGTCCGTCAGTCAGTACAGCCGTCAGTCAGTACGTCAGTCCGTACGGCAGTCAGTCAGTCAGTACGTCAGTCCATCGGTCAGTCAGTACGTCAGTCAGTCAGTCCATCAGTCAGTCAGTACGTCAGTCTGTCAGTAGGTCAGTACATCAGTCAGTAAGTCAGTCAGTACGTCAGTCAGTACGTCAGTCAGTCAGTCGGTCAGTAAGTAAGTACGTCAGTCAGTACGTCAGTCAGTCTGTCCGTCAGTCAGTACGTCAGTCAGTCAGTCCGTCAGTCAGTACATCAGTCAGTCAGTACGTCAGTCTGTCAGTAGGTCAGTACATCAGTCAGTAAGTAAGTCAGTCAGTACGTCAGCCAGTCAGTCCGTCAGTTAGTACATCAGTCAGTACGTCAGTCAGTCCGTCCGTCAGTCAATACGTCAGTCAGTACGTCAGTCAGTCAGTTCGTCAGTCAGTAAATCCGTCAGTCAGTAAGTACGTCAGTCAGTAAGTACGTCAGTCAGTGTTTCCGTCAGTCAGTACGTCAGTCAGTCATTCCGTCAGTCAGTACGTTAGTCAGTCTGTCCGTCAGTCAGTAAATCAGTCAGTACGTCAGTCAGTACGTCAGTCAGTACGTCAGTCAGTCAGTCAGTCAGTCAGTACGTCCGTCAGTCAGTACGTCCGTCAATCAGTACGTCAGTCTGTCAGTACATCAGTCAGGCAGTACTTCAGTCTGTCAGTACGTCAGTCTGTCAGTACATCAGTCAGTCAGTACATCAGTCAGTCAGTACGTCAGTCTGTCAGTCCGTCAGTCAGTACGTCAGTCAGTACGTCAGTCATCCAGTCAGTACGTCAGTCTGTCAGTACGTCAGTCTGTCAGTAAGTCAGTCAGTCTGTCAGTACGTCAGTCAGTCAGTCAGTACGTCAGTCATTCAGTCAGTCAGTACGTCAGTCAGTCAGTACGTCAGTCAGTATGTCAGTCAGTCAGTCAGTTCTTCCGTCAGTCAGTACGTCAGTCAGTCAGTACGTCAGTCAGTCAGTCCGTCAGTCAGTCAGTCAGTACGTCAGTCAGTCAGTCAGTACGTCAGTCAGTCAGACCGTCAGTTAGTCAGTCAGTACGTCAAACAGTCAGACCGTCCGTTAGACAGTCAGTACGTCAGTTAGTCAGTCCGTCAGTCAGTACATCAGTCAGTACGTCAGTCAGTTCGTCCGTCAGTCAGTACGTCAGTCAGTACGTCAGTCAGTCAGTCAGTCAGTCAGTACGTCCGTCAGTCAGTCAGTACGTCAGTCAGTCAGTCCGTCAGTCAGTACATCAGTCAGTACGTCAGTCAGTCCGTCCGTCAGTCAGTACGTCAGTCAGTCAATCATTCAGTACGTCAATCAGTAAGTACGTCAGTCATTCAGTCAGTCAGTACGTCAGTCAGTCAGACCGTCAGTTAGTCAGTCAGTACGTCAAACAGTCATACCCTCAGTTAGACAGTCAGTACGTCAGTTAGTCAGTCCGTCAGTCTGTACATCAGTCAGTACGTCAGTCAGTTCGTCCGTCAGTCAGTACGTCAGTCAGTACGTCAGTCAGTCAGTCAGTCAGTCAGTCAGTCAGTCAGTCAGTCAGTCAGTCAGTCAGTCAATCACTACGTCAGTCAGTCAATCATTCAGTACGTCAATCAGTAAGTACGTCAGTCATTCAGTCAGTCAGTACGTCAGTCAGTATGTCAGTCAGTCAGTTCTTCCATCAGTCAGTACGTCAGTCAGTCAGTACGTCAGTCAGTACGTCAGTCAGTACGTCAGTCAGTACGTCAGTCAATACGTCAGTCAGTCAATACGTCAGTCCGTCAGTCCGTCAGTCAGTACATCAGTCATTCAGTACGTCAGTCTGTCAGTACGTCAGTCAGTCAGTCAGTACGTCAGCACGCCAGTCAGTACGTCAGTCAGTCAGTCAGTACGTCAGTCAGTCCGTCAGACAGTCAGCATGTCAGTCAGTACGTCAGTCAGTCAGTCAGTACGTCAGTCAGTCAATCATTCAGTACGTTAGTCAGTACGTCAGTCAGTACGTCAGTCTGTCAGTACGTCAGTCAGTACGTCAGTCAGTTACTCAGTCACTACGTCAGTCAGAACGTCAGTCAGTACGTCAGTCAGTCAATCATTCAGTACGTCAGTCAGTACGTCATTCAGTAAGTACGTCAGTACGTCAGTCAAAACGACAGTCAGTACGTCAGTCAGTCAGTCAGTCACCACGTCAGTCAGTACGTCAGTTAGTACGTCAGTCTGTCAGTACGTCAGTCAGTACGTCAGTCAGTCAGTCAGTCACTACGTCAGTCAGTACGTCAGTCAGTCAGTCAGTCACTACGTCAGTGAGTACGTCAGTCAGTCAATCATTCAGTACGTCAGCCAGTAAGTACGTCAGTACGTCAGTCAGTACGACAGTCAGTACGTCAGTCAGTACGTCAGTCAGTCAGTCAGTCAGTACGTCAGTCATTCAGTCAGTCACTACGTCAGTCAGTACGTCAGTCAGTCAGTCAGTCAGTACGTCAGTCATTCAGTCAGTCACTACGTCAGTCAGTACGTCAGTCAGTCAGTCAGTACGTCAGTCAGTACGTCAGTCTATCAGTCACTCAGAACGTCAGTCAGTCAGTCAGTACATCAGTCAGTCAGTCAGTACGTCAGTCAATCCGTCAGTCAGTCAGTCCCTCAGTCAGTCAGTACGTCTGTCTGTCAGTACGTCAGTCTGTCAGTCAGTTAGTAGGTCAGTCAGTCAGTCCGTCAGTCAGTCAGTCAGTCAGTCTGTACGTCAGTCAGTCAGCACGTCAGTCAGCACGTCAGTCAGTACGTCACTCAGTCAGTCAGTCCGTCAGTCAGTACGTCAGTCAGTAAGTTAGTACGTCAGTCAGTCAGTACGTCAGTCAGTCCGTCAGTCAGTACGTAAGTCAGTCAGCACGTCAGTCAGTACGTCACTCAGTCAGTCAGTCCGTCAGTCAGTACGTAAGTCAGTCAGTCCGTCAGTCAGTACGACAGTCAGTCCGTCAGTCAGTACAGCCGTCAGTCAGTACGTCAGTCAGTACGGCAGTCAGTCAGTCAGTACGTCAGTCCATCGGTCAGTCAGTACGTCAGTCAGTCAGTCCATCAGTCAGTCAGTACGTCAGTCTGTCAGTAGGTCAGTACATCAGTCAGTAAGTCAGTCAGTACGTCAGTCAGTACGTCAGTCAGTCAGTCGGTCAGTAAGTAAGTACGTCAGTCAGTACGTCAGTCAGTCTGTCCGTCAGTCAGTACGTCAGTCAGTCAGTCCGTCAGTCAGTACATCAGTCAGTCAGTACGTCAGTCTGTCAGTAGGTCAGTACATCAGTCAGTAAGTAAGTCAGTCAGTACGTCAGCCAGTCAGTCCGTCAGTTAGTACATCAGTCAGTACGTCAGTCAGTCCGTCCGTCAGTCAATACGTCAGTCAGTACGTCAGTCAGTCAGTTCGTCAGTCAGTAAATCCGTCAGTCAGTAAGTACGTCAGTCAGTAAGTACGTCAGTCAGTGTTTCCGTCAGTCAGTACGTCAGTCAGTCATTCCGTCAGTCAGTACGTTAGTCAGTCTGTCCGTCAGTCAGTAAATCAGTCAGTACGTCAGTCAGAACGTCAGTCAGTACGTCAGTCAGTCAGTCAGTCAGTCAGTACGTCCGTCAGTCAGTACGTCCGTCAATCAGTACGTCAGTTTGTCAGTACATCAGTCAGGCAGTACTTCAGTCTGTCAGTACGTCAGTCTGTCAGTACATCAGTCAGTCAGTACGTCAGTCTGTCAGTACGTCAGTCAGTCATTCCGTCAGTCAGTACGTTAGTCAGTCTGTCCGTCAGTCAGTAAATCAGTCAGTACGTCAGTCAGTACGTCAGTCAGTACGTCAGTCAGTCAGTCAGTCAGTCAGTACGTCCGTCAGTCAGTACGTCCGTCAATCAGTACGTCAGTCTGTCAGTACATCAGTCAGGCAGTACTTCAGTCTGTCAGTACGTCAGTCTGTCAGTCCGTCAGTCAGTACGTCAGTCAGTACGTCAGTCATCCAGTCAGTACGTCAGTCTGTCAGTACGTCAGTCTGTCAGTAAGTCAGTCAGTCTGTCAGTACGTCAGTCAGTCAGTCAGTACGTCAGTCATTCAGTCAGTCAGTACGTCAGTCAGTCAGTACGTCAGTCAGTATGTCAGTCATTCAGTCAGTTCTTCCGTCAGTCAGTACGTCAGTCAGTCAGTACGTCAGTCAGTCAGTCAGTACGTCAGTCAGTCAGTCAATACGTAAGTCAGTCCGTCAGTCAGTACGTCAGTCTGTCAGTACGTCAGTCAGTACGTCAGTCAGTCAATCATTCATTACGTCAGTCAGTACGTCAGTCAGTAAGTACGTCAGTCATTCAGTCAGTCAGTACGTCAGTCAGTCAGTACGTCAGTCAGTATGTCAGTCAGTCAGTTCTTCCGTCAGTCAGTACGTCAGTCTGTCAGTACATCAGTCAGTACGTCAGTCAGTCAGTCAGTTAGTACGTCAGCATGTCAGTCAGTACTTCAGTCAGTCAATCATTCAGTACGTCAGTCAGTACGTCAGTCTGTCAGTACGTCATTCAGTACGTCAGTCAGTTACTCAGTCACTACGTCAGTCAGTACGTCAGTCAGTACGTCAGTCAGTCAATCATTCAGTACGTCAGTCAGGACGTCAGTCAGTAAGTACGTCAGTACGTCAGTCAGTACGACAGTCAGTACGTCAGTCTGTCAGTACGTCAGTCAGTACGTCAGTCAGTCAGTCAGTCACTACGTCAGTCAGTCAATCATTCAGTACGTCAGTCAGTAAGTACGTCAGTCAGTACGACAGTCAGTACGTCAGTCAGTACGTCAGTCAGTCAGTCAGTCACTACGTCAGTCAGTATGTCAGTCAGTACGTCAGTCTGTCAGTACGTCAGTCAGTACGTCAGTCAGTCAGTCAGTCACTACGTCAGTCAGTACGTCAGTCTTTCAGTACGTCAGTCAGTACGACAGTCAGTACGTCAGTCAGTCAGTACGTCAGTCAGTACGTCAGTCAGTACGTCAGTCTATCAGTCACTCAGAACGTCAGTCAGTCAGTACGTCAGTCAATCCGTCAGTCAGTCAGTCCATCAGTCAGTCAGTACGTCAGTCTGTCAGTACGTCAGTTTGTCCGTCAGTTAGTACGTCAGTCAGTCAGTACGTCAGTCAGTACGCCAGTCAGTCCGTCAGTCCGTCAGTCAGTCAGTCAGTCCGTCAGTCCGTCAGTCAGTACGTCAGTCAGTCAGTCCGTCAGTCAGTCAGTCAGTACGTCAGTCAGTCAGTCAGTACGTCAGTCAGTCAGACCGTCAGTTAGTCAGTCAGTACGTCAAACAGTCAGACCGTCCGTTAGACAGTCAGTACGTCAGTTAGTCAGTCCGTCAGTCAGTACATCAGTCAGTACGTCAGTCAGTTCGTCCGTCAGTCAGTACGTCAGTCAGTACGTCAGTCAGTCAGTCAGTCAGTCAGTACGTCCGTCAGTCAGTCAGTACGTCAGTCAGTCAGTCCGTCAGTCAGTACATCAGTCAGTACGTCAGTCAGTCCGTCCGTCAGTCAGTACGTCAGTCAGTCAATCATTCAGTACGTCAATCAGTAAGTACGTCAGTCATTCAGTCAGTCAGTACGTCAGTCAGTCAGACCGTCAGTTAGTCAGTCAGTACGTCAAACAGTCATACCCTCAGTTAGACAGTCAGTACGTCAGTTAGTCAGTCCGTCAGTCTGTACATCAGTCAGTACGTCAGTCAGTTCGTCCGTCAGTCAGTACGTCAGTCAGTACGTCAGTCAGTCAGTCAGTCAGTCAGTCAGTCAGTACGTCCGTCAGTCAGTACGTCCGTCAGTCAGTCAGTACGTCAGTCAGTCAGTCCGTCAGTCAGTACATCAGTCAGTACGTCAGTCAGTCCGTCCGTCAGTCAGTACGTCAGTCAGTCAGTCCGTCAATCACTACGTCAGTCAGTCAATCATTCAGTACGTCAATCAGTAAGTACGTCAGTCATTCAGTCAGTCAGTACGTCAGTCAGTCAGTACGTCAGTCAGTATGTCAGTCAGTCAGTTCTTCCATCAGTCAGTACGTCAGTCAGTCAGTACGTCAGTCAGTACGTCAGTCAGTACGTCAGTCAGTACGTCAGTCAGTCAGTACGTCAGTCAGTCAGTCAGTCAATACGTCAGTCAGTCAATACGTCAGTCCGTCAGTCCGTCAGTCAGTACATCAGTCATTCAGTACGTCAGTCTGTCAGTACGTCAGTCAGTCAGTCAGTACGTCAGCACGCCAGTCAGTACGTCAGTCAGTCAGTCAGTACGTCAGTCAGTCCGTCAGACAGTCAGCATGTCAGTCAGTACGTCAGTCAGTCAGTCAGTACGTCAGTCAGTCAATCATTCAGTACGTTAGTCAGTACGTCAGTCAGTACGTCAGTCTGTCAGTACGTCAGTCAGTACGTCAGTCAGTTACTCAGTCACTACGTCAGTCAGAACGTCAGTCAGTACGTCAGTCAGTCAATCATTCAGTACGTCAGTCAGTACGTCATTCAGTAAGTACGTCAGTACGTCAGTCAAAACGACAGTCAGTACGTCAGTCAGTACGTCAGTCAGTCAGTCAGTCACCACGTCAGTCAGTACGTCAGTTAGTACGTCAGTCTGTCAGTACGTCAGTCAGTACGTCAGTCAGTCAGTCAGTCACTACGTCAGTCAGTACGTCAGTCAGTCAGTCAGTCACTACGTCAGTGAGTACGTCAGTCAGTCAATCATTCAGTACGTCAGTCAGTAAGTACGTCAGTACGTCAGTCAGTACGACAGTCAGTACGTCAGTCAGTACGTCAGTCAGTCAGTCAGTCAGTACGTCAGTCATTCAGTCAGTCACTACGTCAGTCAGTACGTCAGTCAGTCAGTCAGTACGTCAGTCAGTACGTCAGTCTATCAGTCACTCAGAACGTCAGTCAGTCAGTCAGTACATCAGTCAGTCAGTCAGTACGTCAGTCAATCCGTCAGTCAGTCAGTCCCTCAGTCAGTCAGTACGTCTGTCTGTCAGTACGTCAGTCTGTCAGTCAGTTAGTAGGTCAGTCAGTCAGTCCGTCAGTCAGACAGTCAGTACGCCAGTCAGTCAGTACATCAGTCTGTCAGTACGTCAGTACGTCAGTCACTACGTCAGTCAGTACGTCAGTCAGTCAGTCAGTCACTACGTCAGTCAGTACGTCAGTCAGTCAGTCAGTTCGTACGTCTGTCAGTACGTCAGTCAGTCCGTACGTCAGTCTGTCAGTACATAAGTCAGTCAGTACGTCAGTCTGTCAGCACGTCAGTTAGCCAGTACGTACGTCAGAGAGGCAGTCAGTACGTACGTCAGTCATTCAGTCAGTTCGTACATGAGTCAGTCCGTTATTCAGTACGTCAGTCAGTACGTCAGTCAGTCAGTCAGTACGTCAGTCAGTATGTCAGTCAGTCAGTCGGTCAGTAAGTAAGTACGTCAGTCAGTACGTCAGTCAGTCTGTCCGTCAGTCAGTACGTCAGTCAGTCAGTCCGTCAGTCAGTACATCAGTCAGTCAGTAGGACTGTCTGTCAGTAGGTCAGTACATCAGTCAGTAAGTAAGTCAGTCAGTACGTCAGTCAGTACGTCAGAAAGTCAGTCCGTCAGTCAGTACATCAGTCAGTACGTCCGTCAGTCCGTCCGTCAGTCAGTACGTCAGTCAGTCAGTTCGTCAGTCAGTAAATCCGTCAGTCAGTAAGTACGTCAGTCAGTAAGTACGTCAATCAGTCTGTCCGTCAGTCAGTACGTCAGTCAGTCATTCCGTCAGTCAGTACGTTAGTCAGTCAGTCCGTCAGTCAGCAAATCAGTCAGTCAGTCAGTCAGTACGTAAGTCAGTACGTCAGTCAGTCAGTCAGTCAGTCAGTACGTCCGTCAGTCAGTACGTCCGTCAGTCAGTACGTCAGTCTGTCAGTCCGTCAGTCAGTACGTCAGTCAGTACGTCAGTCAGTCAGTCAGTACGTCAGTCTGTCAGTACGTCAGTCTGTCAGTAAGTCAGTCAGTCTGTCAGTACGTCACTCAGTCAGTCAGTACGTCAGTCAGTCAGTACGTCAGTCAGTATGTCAGTCATTCAGTCAGTTCTTCCGTCAGTCAGTACGTCAGTGAGTCAGTCAGTCAGTCAGTACGTCAGTCAGTCAGTCAGTCAGTCAGTCAATACGTCAGTCAGTCCGTCAGTCAGTACGTCAGTCTGTCAGTACGTCAGTCAGTGCGTCAGTCAGTCAGCACGTCAGTCAGCACGTCAGTCAGTACGTCACTCAGTCAGTCAGTCCGTCAGTTAGTACGTCAGTCAGTAAGTTAGGACGTCAGTCAGTCAGTACGTCAGTCAGTCCGTCAGTCAGTACGTAAGTCAGTCAGCACGTCAGTCAGTACGTCACTCAGTCAGTCAGTCCGTCAGTCAGTACGTCAGTCAGTAAGTTAGTACGTCAGTCAGTCAGTACGTCAGTCAGTCCGTCAGTCAGTACGTAAGTCAGTCAATCCGTCAGTCAGTACGACAGTCAGTCCGTCAGTCAGTACAGCCGTCAGTCAGTACGTCAGTCAGTACGGAAGTCAGTCAGTCAGTACGTCAGTCCATCGGTCAGTCAGTACGTCAGTCAGTCAGTCCATCAGTCAGTCAGTACGTCAGTCAGTCTGTCCGTCAGTCAGTACGTCAGTCAGTCAGTCCGTCAGTCAGTACATCAGTCAGTCAGTACGTCAGTCTGTCAGTAGGTCAGTACATCAGTCAGTAAGTAAGTCAGTCAGTACGTCAGCCAGTCAGTCCGTCAGTCAGTACATCAGTCAGTACGTCAGTCAGTCCGTCCGTCAGTCAATACGTCAGTCAGTACGTCAGTCAGTCACTTCGTCAGTCAGTAAGTACGTCAGTCAGTCTGTCCGTCAGTCAGTACGTCAGTCAGTCATTCCGTCAGTCAGTACGTTAGTCAGTCTGTCCGTCAGTCAGTAAATCAGTCAGTCAGTCAGTCAGTACGTCAGTCAGTACGTCAGTCAGTCATTCCGTCAGTCAGTACGTTAGTCAGTCTGTCCGTCAGTCAGTAAATCAGTCAGTCAGTCAGTACGTCAGTCAGTCAGTCAGTCAGTCAGTCAGTACGTCCGTCAGTCAGTACGTCCGTCAATCAGTACGTCAGTCTGTCAGTACATCAGTCAGGCAGTACTTCAGTCTGTCAGTACGTCAGTCTGTCAGTACATCAGTCAGTCAGTACGTCAGTCTGTCAGTCCGTCAGTCAGTACGTCAGTCAGTACGTCAGTCAGCCAGTCAGTACGTCAGTCTGTCAGTAAGTCAGTCAGTCTGTCAGTACGTCAGTCAGTCAGTCAGTACGTCAGTCATTCAGTCAGTCAGTACGTCAGTCAGTCAGTACGTCAGTCAGTATGTCAGTCAGTCAGTCAGTTCTTCCGTCAGTCAGTACGTCAGTCAGTCAGTACGTCAGTCAGTCAGTCAGTCAGTACGTCAGTCAGTCAGTCAAACAGTCAGTCAATACGTAAGTCAGTCCGTCAGTCTGTACGTCAGTCTGTCAGTACGTCAGTCAGTACGTCAGTCAGTCAATCATTCATTACGTCAGTCAGTACGTCAGTCAGTAAGTACGTCAGTCATTCAGTCAGTCAGTACGTCAGTCAGTCAGTACGTCAGTCAGTATGTCAGTCAGTCAGTACGTCAGTCAGTCAGTACGTCAGTCAGTCAGTACGTCAGTCAGTCAGTCAGTCAATACGTCAGTCAGTCAATACGTCAGTCCGTCAGTCCGTCAGTCAGTACATCAGTCATTCAGTACGTCAGTCTGTCAGTACGTCAGTCAGTCAGTCAGTACGTCAGCACGCCAGTCAGTACGTCAGTCAGTCAGTCAGTACGTCAGTCAGTCCGTCAGACAGTCAGCATGTCAGTCAGTACGTCAGTCAGTCAGTCAGTACGTCAGTCAGTCAATCATTCAGTACGTTAGTCAGTACGTCACTCAGTACGTCAGTTTGTCAGTACGTCAGTCAGTACGTCAGTCAGTTACTCAGTCACTACGTCAGTCAGAACGTCAGTCAGTACGTCAGTCAGTCAATCATTCAGTACGTCAGTCAGTACGTCATTCAGTAAGTACGTCAGTACGTCAGTCAAAACGACAGTCAGTACGTCAGTCAGTACGTCAGTCAGTCAGTCAGTCACCACGTCAGTCAGTACGTCAGTTAGTACGTCATTCTGTCAGTACGTCAGTCAGTACGTCAGTCAGTCAGTCAGTCACTACGTCAGTGAGTACGTCAGTCAGTGAATCATTCAGTACGTCAGTCAGTAAGTACGTCAGTACGTCAGTCAGTACGACAGTCAGTACGTCAGTCAGTCAGTCAGTCAGTCAGTCAGTACGTCAGTCATTCAGTCAGTCACTACGTCAGTCAGTACGTCAGTCAGTCAGTCAGTACGTCAGTCAGTACGTCAGTCTATCAGTCACTCAGAACGTCAGTCAGTCAGTCAGTACATCAGTCAGTCAGTCAGTACATCAGTCAATCCGTCAGTCAGTCAGTCCCTCAGTCAGTCAGTACGTCTGTCTGTCAGTACGTCAGTCTGTCAGTCAGTTAGTAGGTCAGTCAGTCAGTCCGTCAGTCAGACAGTCAGTACGCCAGTCAGTCAGTACATCAGTCTGTCAGTACGTCAGTACGTCAGTCACTACGTCAGTCAGTACGTCAGTCAGTCAGTCAGTTCGTACGTCTGTCAGTACGTCAGTCAGTCCGTACGTCAGTCTGTCAGTACGTCAGTCTGTCAGCACGTCAGTCTGTCAGTACGTCAGTCTGTCACTCAGTCAGTACGTCAGTCGGTCAGTACGTCAGTTAGCCAGTACGTACGTCAGTCGGTCAGTCAGTACGTCAGGGAGGCAGTCAGTACGTACGTCAGTCAGTCAGTCAGTTCGTACATGAGTCAGTCCGTTATTCAGTACGTCAGTCAGTACGTCAGTCAGTCAGTACGTCAGTCAGTCCGTCCGTCAGTCAGTATGTCAGTAAGTCAGTCGGTCAGTAAGTAAGTACGTCAGTCAGTACGCCAGTCAGTCTGTCCGTCAGTCAGTACGTCAGTCAGTCAGTCCGTCAGTCAGTACATCAGTCAGTCAGTAGGTCTGTCTGTCAGTAGGTCAGTACATCAGTCAGTAAGTAAGTCAGTCAGTACGTCAGTCAGTACGTCAGCCAGTCAGTCCGTCAGTCAGTATATCAGTCAGTACGTCAGTCAGTACGTCAGTCAGTCCGTCCGTCAGTCAGTACGTCAGTCAGTCAGTTCGTCAGTCAGTAAATCCGTCAGTCAGTAAGTACGTCAGTCAGTCTGTCCGTCAGTCAGTACGTCAGTCAGTCATTCCGTCAGTAAGTACGTTAGTCAGTCAGTCCGTCAGTCAGCAAATCAGTCAGTCAGTCAGTCAGTACGTCAGTCAGTACGTCAGTTAGTCAGTCAGTCAGTACGTCCGTCAGTCAGTACGTCCGTCAGTCAGTACGTCAGTCTGTCAGTACATCAGTCAGTCAGTACGTCAGTCTGTCAGTACGTCAGTCAGTACGTCAGTCAGTCAGTCAGTCACTACGTCAGTGAGTACGTCAGTCAGTGAATCATTCAGTACGTCAGTCAGTAAGTACGTCAGTACGTCAGTCAGTACGACAGTCAGTACGTCAGTCAGTCAGTCAGTCAGTCAGTCAGTCAGTACGTCAGTCAGTCAATCATTCAGTACGTCAGTCAGTACGTCATTCAGTAAGTACGTCAGTACGTCAGTCAAAACGACAGTCAGTACGTCAGTCAGTACGTCAGTCAGTCAGTCAGTCACCACGTCAGTCAGTACGTCAGTTAGTACGTCAGTCTGTCAGTACGTCAGTCAGTACGTCAGTCAGTCAGTCAGTCACTACGTCAGTCAGTACGTCAGTCAGTCAGTCAGTCACTACGTCAGTGAGTACGTCAGTCAGTCAATCATTCAGTACGTCAGTCAGTAAGTACGTCAGTACGTCAGTCAGTACGACAGTCAGTACGTCAGTCAGTACGTCAGTCAGTCAGTCAGTCAGTACGTCAGTCATTCAGTCAGTCACTACGTCAGTCAGTACGTCAGTCTATCAGTCACTCAGAACGTCAGTCAGTCAGTCAGTACATCAGTCAGTCAGTCAGTACGTCAGTCAATCCGTCAGTCAGTCAGTCCCTCAGTCAGTCAGTACGTCTGTCTGTCAGTACGTCAGTCTGTCAGTCAGTTAGTAGGTCAGTCAGTCAGTCCGTCAGTCAGACAGTCAGTACGCCAGTCAGTCAGTACATCAGTCTGTCAGTACGTCAGTACGTCAGTCACTACGTCAGTCAGTACGTCAGTCAGTCAGTCAGTTCGTACGTCTGTCAGTACGTCAGTCAGTCCGTACGTCAGTCTGTCAGTACGTCAGTCTGTCAGCACGTCAGTCTGTCAGTACGTCAGTCTGTCACTCAGTCAGTACGTCAGTCGGTCAGTACGTCAGTTAGCCAGTACGTACGTCAGTCGGTCAGTCAGTACGTCAGGGAGGCAGTCAGTACGTACGTCAGTACGTCAGTCACTACGTCAGTCAGTACGTCAGTCAGTACGTCAGTCAGTCCGTACGTCAGTCTGTCAGTACGTCAGTCTGTCAGCACGTCAGTCTGTCAGTACGTCAGTCTGTCACTCAGTCAGTACGTCAGTCGGTCAGTACGTCAGTTAGCCAGTACGTACGTCAGTCGGTCAGTCAGTACGTCAGGGAGGCAGTCAGTACGTACGTCAGTCAGTCAGTCAGTTCGTACATGAGTCAGTCCGTTATTCAGTACGTCAGTCAGTACGTCAGTCAGTCAGTCAGTACGTCAGTCAGTCAGTACGTCAGTCAGTCCGTCCGTCAGTCAGTATGTCAGTCAGTCAGTCGGTCAGTAAGTAAGTACGTCAGTCAGTACGTCAGTCAGTCTGTCCGTCAGTCAGTACGTCAGTCAGTCAGTCCGTCAGTCAGTACATCAGTCAGTCAGTAGGTCTGTCTGTCAGTAGGTCAGTACATCAGTCAGTAAGTAAGTCAGTCAGTACGTCAGTCAGTACGTCAGCCAGTCAGTCCGTCAGTCAGTATATCAGTCAGTACGTCAGTCAGTACGTCAGTCAGTCCGTCCGTCAGTCAGTACGTCAGTCAGTCAGTTCGTCAGTCAGTAAATCCGTCAGTCAGTAAGTACGTCAGTCAGTAAGTACGTCAGTCAGTCTGTCCGTCAGTCAGTACGTCAGTCAGTCATTCCGTCAGTCAGTACGTTAGTCAGTCAGTCCGTCAGTCAGCAAATCAGTCAGTCAGTCAGTCAGTACGTCAGTCAGTACGTCAGTCAGTCAGTCAGTCAGTCAGTACGTCCGTCAGTCAGTACGTCCGTCAGTCAGTACGTCAGTCTGTCAGTACATCAGTCAGTCAGTACGTCAGTCTGTCAGTCCTCAGTCAGTACGTCAGTCAGTACGTCAGTCAGTCAGTTAGTACGTCAGTCTGTCAGTACGTCAGTCTGTCAGTAAGTCAGTCAGTCTGTCAGTACGTCAGTCAGTCAGTCAGTACGTCAGTCAGTCAGTACGTCAGTCAGTATGTCAGTCATTCAGTCAGTTCTTCCGTCAGTCAGTACGTCAGTCAGTCAGTCAGTCAGTCAGCACGTCAGTCAGCACGTCAGTCAGTACGTCACTCAGTCAGTCAGTCCGTCAGTTAGTACGTCAGTCAGTAAGTTAGTACGTCAGTCAGTCAGTACGTCAGTCAGTCCGTCAGTCAGTACGTAAGTCAGTCAGCACGTCAGTCAGTACGTCACTCAGTCAGTCAGTACGTCAGTCAGTACGTCAGTCAGTAAGTTAGTAAGTCAGTCAGTCAGTACGTCAGTCAGTCCGTCAGTCAGTACGTAAGTCAGTCAGTCCGTCAGTCAGTACGACAGTCAGTCCGTCAGTCAGTACAGCCGTCAGTCAGTACGTCAGTCAGTACGGCAGTCAGTCAGTCAGTCAGTACGTCAGTCCATCGGTCAGTCAGTACGTCAGTCAGTCAGTCCATCAGTCAGTCAGTACGTCAGTCTGTCAGTAGGTCAGTACATCAGTCAGTAAGTCAGTCAGTACGTCAGTCAGTACGTCAGTCAGTCAGTCGGTCAGTAAGTAAGTACGTCAGTCAGTACGTCAGTCAGTCTGTCCGTCAGTCAGTACGTCAGTCAGTCAGTTCGTCAGTCAGTAAATCCGTCAGTCAGTAAGTACGTCAGTCAGTAAGTACGTCAGTCAGTCTGTCCGTCAGTCAGTACGTCAGTCAGTCATTCCGTCAGTCAGTACGTTAGTCAGTCTCTCCGTCAGTCAGTCAGTCAGTACGTCAGTCAGTACGTCAGTCAATCAGTACGTCAGTCTGTCAGTACATCAGTCAGGCAGTACTTCAGTCTGTCAGTACGTCAGTCAGTCCGTACGTCAGTCTGTCAGTACGTCAGTCTGTCAGCACGTCAGTCTGTCAGTACGTCAGTCTGTCACTCAGTCAGTACGTCAGTCGGTCAGTACGTCAGTTAGCCAGTACGTACGTCAGTCGGTCAGTCAGTACGTCAGGGAGGCAGTCAGTACGTACGTCAGTCAGTCAGTCAGTTCGTACATGAGTCAGTCCGTTATTCAGTACGTCAGTCAGTACGTCAGTCAGTCAGTACGTCAGTCAGTCCGTCCGTCAGTCAGTATGTCAGTAAGTCAGTCGGTCAGTAAGTAAGTACGTCAGTCAGTACGCCAGTCAGTCTGTCCGTCAGTCAGTACGTCAGTCAGTCAGTCCGTCAGTCAGTACATCAGTCAGTCAGTAGGTCTGTCTGTCAGTAGGTCAGTACATCAGTCAGTAAGTAAGTCAGTCAGTACGTCAGTCAGTACGTCAGCCAGTCAGTCCGTCAGTCAGTATATCAGTCAGTACGTCAGTCAGTACGTCAGTCAGTCCGTCCGTCAGTCAGTACGTCAGTCAGTCAGTTCGTCAGTCAGTAAATCCGTCAGTCAGTAAGTACGTCAGTCAGTCTGTCCGTCAGTCAGTACGTCAGTCAGTCATTCCGTCAGTAAGTACGTTAGTCAGTCAGTCCGTCAGTCAGCAAATCAGTCAGTCAGTCAGTCAGTACGTCAGTCAGTACGTCAGTTAGTCAGTCAGTCAGTACGTCCGTCAGTCAGTACGTCCGTCAGTCAGTACGTCAGTCTGTCAGTACATCAGTCAGTCAGTACGTCAGTCTGTCAGTACGTCAGTCAGTACGTCAGTCAGTCAGTCAGTCACTACGTCAGTGAGTACGTCAGTCAGTGAATCATTCAGTACGTCAGTCAGTAAGTACGTCAGTACGTCAGTCAGTACGACAGTCAGTACGTCAGTCAGTCAGTCAGTCAGTCAGTCAGTCAGTACGTCAGTCAGTCAATCATTCAGTACGTCAGTCAGTACGTCATTCAGTAAGTACGTCAGTACGTCAGTCAAAACGACAGTCAGTACGTCAGTCAGTACGTCAGTCAGTCAGTCAGTCACCACGTCAGTCAGTACGTCAGTTAGTACGTCAGTCTGTCAGTACGTCAGTCAGTACGTCAGTCAGTCAGTCAGTCACTACGTCAGTCAGTACGTCAGTCAGTCAGTCAGTCACTACGTCAGTGAGTACGTCAGTCAGTCAATCATTCAGTACGTCAGTCAGTAAGTACGTCAGTACGTCAGTCAGTACGACAGTCAGTACGTCAGTCAGTACGTCAGTCAGTCAGTCAGTCAGTACGTCAGTCATTCAGTCAGTCACTACGTCAGTCAGTACGTCAGTCTATCAGTCACTCAGAACGTCAGTCAGTCAGTCAGTACATCAGTCAGTCAGTCAGTACGTCAGTCAATCCGTCAGTCAGTCAGTCCCTCAGTCAGTCAGTACGTCTGTCTGTCAGTACGTCAGTCTGTCAGTCAGTTAGTAGGTCAGTCAGTCAGTCCGTCAGTCAGACAGTCAGTACGCCAGTCAGTCAGTACATCAGTCTGTCAGTACGTCAGTACGTCAGTCACTACGTCAGTCAGTACGTCAGTCAGTCAGTCAGTTCGTACGTCTGTCAGTACGTCAGTCAGTCCGTACGTCAGTCTGTCAGTACGTCAGTCTGTCAGCACGTCAGTCTGTCAGTACGTCAGTCTGTCACTCAGTCAGTACGTCAGTCGGTCAGTACGTCAGTTAGCCAGTACGTACGTCAGTCGGTCAGTCAGTACGTCAGGGAGGCAGTCAGTACGTACGTCAGTACGTCAGTCACTACGTCAGTCAGTACGTCAGTCAGTACGTCAGTCAGTCCGTACGTCAGTCTGTCAGTACGTCAGTCTGTCAGCACGTCAGTCTGTCAGTACGTCAGTCTGTCACTCAGTCAGTACGTCAGTCGGTCAGTACGTCAGTTAGCCAGTACGTACGTCAGTCGGTCAGTCAGTACGTCAGGGAGGCAGTCAGTACGTACGTCAGTCAGTCAGTCAGTTCGTACATGAGTCAGTCCGTTATTCAGTACGTCAGTCAGTACGTCAGTCAGTCAGTCAGTACGTCAGTCAGTCAGTACGTCAGTCAGTCCGTCCGTCAGTCAGTATGTCAGTCAGTCAGTCGGTCAGTAAGTAAGTACGTCAGTCAGTACGTCAGTCAGTCTGTCCGTCAGTCAGTACGTCAGTCAGTCAGTCCGTCAGTCAGTACATCAGTCAGTCAGTAGGTCTGTCTGTCAGTAGGTCAGTACATCAGTCAGTAAGTAAGTCAGTCAGTACGTCAGTCAGTACGTCAGCCAGTCAGTCCGTCAGTCAGTATATCAGTCAGTACGTCAGTCAGTACGTCAGTCAGTCCGTCCGTCAGTCAGTACGTCAGTCAGTCAGTTCGTCAGTCAGTAAATCCGTCAGTCAGTAAGTACGTCAGTCAGTAAGTACGTCAGTCAGTCTGTCCGTCAGTCAGTACGTCAGTCAGTCATTCCGTCAGTCAGTACGTTAGTCAGTCAGTCCGTCAGTCAGCAAATCAGTCAGTCAGTCAGTCAGTACGTCAGTCAGTACGTCAGTCAGTCAGTCAGTCAGTCAGTACGTCCGTCAGTCAGTACGTCCGTCAGTCAGTACGTCAGTCTGTCAGTACATCAGTCAGTCAGTACGTCAGTCTGTCAGTCCTCAGTCAGTACGTCAGTCAGTACGTCAGTCAGTCAGTTAGTACGTCAGTCTGTCAGTACGTCAGTCTGTCAGTAAGTCAGTCAGTCTGTCAGTACGTCAGTCAGTCAGTCAGTACGTCAGTCAGTCAGTACGTCAGTCAGTATGTCAGTCATTCAGTCAGTTCTTCCGTCAGTCAGTACGTCAGTCAGTCAGTCAGTCAGTCAGCACGTCAGTCAGCACGTCAGTCAGTACGTCACTCAGTCAGTCAGTCCGTCAGTTAGTACGTCAGTCAGTAAGTTAGTACGTCAGTCAGTCAGTACGTCAGTCAGTCCGTCAGTCAGTACGTAAGTCAGTCAGCACGTCAGTCAGTACGTCACTCAGTCAGTCAGTACGTCAGTCAGTACGTCAGTCAGTAAGTTAGTAAGTCAGTCAGTCAGTACGTCAGTCAGTCCGTCAGTCAGTACGTAAGTCAGTCAGTCCGTCAGTCAGTACGACAGTCAGTCCGTCAGTCAGTACAGCCGTCAGTCAGTACGTCAGTCAGTACGGCAGTCAGTCAGTCAGTCAGTACGTCAGTCCATCGGTCAGTCAGTACGTCAGTCAGTCAGTCCATCAGTCAGTCAGTACGTCAGTCTGTCAGTAGGTCAGTACATCAGTCAGTAAGTCAGTCAGTACGTCAGTCAGTACGTCAGTCAGTCAGTCGGTCAGTAAGTAAGTACGTCAGTCAGTACGTCAGTCAGTCTGTCCGTCAGTCAGTACGTCAGTCAGTCAGTTCGTCAGTCAGTAAATCCGTCAGTCAGTAAGTACGTCAGTCAGTAAGTACGTCAGTCAGTCTGTCCGTCAGTCAGTACGTCAGTCAGTCATTCCGTCAGTCAGTACGTTAGTCAGTCTCTCCGTCAGTCAGTCAGTCAGTACGTCAGTCAGTACGTCAGTCAATCAGTACGTCAGTCTGTCAGTACATCAGTCAGGCAGTACTTCAGTCTGTCAGTACGTCAGTCTGTCAGTACATCAGTCAGTCAGTACGTCAGTCTGTCAGTCCGTCAGTCAGTACGTCAGTCAGTACGTCAGTCAGCCAGTCAGTACGTCAGTCTGTCAGTACGTCAGTCTGTCAGTAAGTCAGTCAGTCTGTCAGTACGTCAGTCAGTCAGTCAGTACGTCAGTCATTCAGTCAGTCAGTACGTCAGTCAGTCAGTACGTCAGTCAGTATGTCAGTCAGTCTGTCAGTTCTTCCGTCAGTCAGTACGTCAGTCAGTCAGTACGTCAGTCAGTCAGTCAGTCAGTCAGTACTTCAGTCAGTCAGTCAAACAGTCAGTCAATACGTAAGTCAGTCCGTCAGTCAGTACGTCAGTCTGTCAGTACGTCAGTCAGTACGTCAGTCAGTCAATCATTCATTACGTCAGTCAGTACGTCAGTCAGTAAGTACGTCAGTCATTCAGTCAGTCAGTACGTCAGTCAGTATGTCAGTCAGTCAGTTCTTCCGTCAGTCAGTACGTCAGTCAGTCAGTACGTCAGTCAGTCAGTCAGTCAGTCAGTCAGTCAATACGTCAGTCAGTCAGTCCGTCAGTCAGTATATCAGTCATTCAGTAAGTCAGTCTGTCAGTACGTCAGTCCCTCAGTCAGTCAGTACGTCTGTCTGTCAGTACGTCAGTCTGTCAGTCAGTTAGTAGGTCAGTCAGTCAGTCCGTCAGTCAGACAGTCAGTACGCCAGTCAGTCAGTACATCAGTCTGTCAGTACGTCAGTACGTCAGTCACTACGTCAGTCAGTACGTCAGTCAGTCAGTCAGTTCGTACGTCTGTCAGTACGTCAGTCATATACATTTTTCTTTTTAGTTTTTTTTTTGGTTTTTACGCAGTCGGGTTTTTTGTTTTTATTTAATAGTTTTTTATTTTGCACTTTTTAGTTAATTTTGATTGTCTTGGTTATTATGATTATAAGACGGTACATTTCGCAACCTTGTCATTGCATTGAAAGAGATTGTTTATATTGTGAGGTTTATTAAGTAACTTGCGGTGGTCTAAACTACTGATAATTGGTTCCTCTGGGGACATAACTCGGCTTTAAGCTACATGTGCTTGACCTTCGGCAAAAATGCGCGAACTTAAGAGCCATATCTGTAAGGATCAGGCAGGTTGTGATTGTTGACATTTTTAATTTTTCTTATTTTCACATATGTTGTTCCTTATCATGAATGTAATGTTTGTGCAAAATATGAGCTTTGTCTGCCTTACCGTTTTTGAGAAATTAAATTTTTAAATTTAGGGGGCGTGGCACATTTTTGAATGTTTTTCAAATTTGCAGATTTTAAAGCTCTTGTTGCTTTAAGCGCTCCTATAATGACATAAATTTTTTAATTCTATACTATTATATGGTCTTCTTAGATATTATTACAGCTGTCAAATCGGTGTCACTACGAGGGCGACGGCCACAAACTCAGTTTAAAAATGACAGAAAATGAATTTTTTTACTACATTCAATGCCGATTTTCTCAAAGCGCCTTCATGATGACACCAACGTTTTTATAGAAATTCCTAGCTACACTTGCATACATCAAAAATATAATAAAATTGGTGTCACTATAAGGGCGCCAGAAGATATTGGAACTTTTATGTGATAAATTTCACAAAAATGCAAATGTTTCAAATTTAACTACCACTCTCGCCCTCATAGCAGAGATCTGAAACTAATTAAGTTTGATAACCAACATGTTCGTCTAACATATGAACTAAAAAAATCGGTGTCACTCCTATTACTTTCGGAAATATAATCATTCGAATTTAGTATGTTACGGAGGACGCAACTGTTAGACAAACATTTTGGTTATCAAGCTTAATTAGTTTCAGATCTCTGCTATGAGGGGGCTAGTTGTATTCAGATTAGCAAATGGTCAACTTCTACTACTTCTCCCGGATACCATGTTTTCCCAAGCTTTAGTGCTACAAATTTGTCAGATCAATAAGAGATGATCGTCTTTCTGAAACTATGTGATTTGATTTTTTATGTTTTCTTTGTTTTAGTCTACGTCATCCTTAAATTATGTTTCAGATTCTGAATGCTCGCTATATAATACATTATGTTCATAACTACTTAAGGCATTATGTTATAAATAGTTGCATTTTTAATATAAATAACAGATAAAAAATTAGTATGGTTGAAAAAATATGAATATTAGTACGACTATTTTAGCCTATAATGCACATTACACAATCGTCCTATATCAACTGTACCTATATCGATTTACTGTGTTTCTAATGCTTTTTATATATTTTTTAAAGCATTAGAAACATATTATTTTAGGTGTCACTGCTGTAATTTTATATTAAAGCTTAAAACAAACCGTGCAAAAAGCCATTCCAATTAGAAAAGTGTTTTTTTTTTAAATGACTCCATAACATAGTAATTTCAAATGATTATATTTCCGAAAGTAATAGGAGTAACACCGATTTTTTTAGTTCATATGTTAGACGAACATGTTGGTTATCAAACTTAATTAGTTTCAGATCTCTGCTATGAGGACGAGAGTAGTAGTTAGATTTTAAACATTTGCATTTTTGTGAAATTTATCACATAAAAGTTCCAATATCTTCTGGCATCCATTTTATTACATATTTTTGATGTATGCAAGTGTAGCTAGGAATTTATGTAAAAACGTTGGTGTCATCATGAAGGCGCTTTGAGAAAATTGGCATTGAATGTAGTAAAAAAAATCATTTTCGGTCATTTTTAAACGGAGTTTGTGGCCGTCGCCCTCGTAGGGACACCGATTTGACAGCTGTAATAGTATCTAAGAAGACCATATAATAGTATAGAATTTAAAAATCCATGTCATTATATGGGCGCTTAAAGCAACAAGAACTTTAAAATCTGCAAATTTGAAAAACACGCAAAAATGTGCCACGCCCCCTAAATTTAAAAATGTAATTTCCCAAAAACGATAACGCAGACAAAGCTCATATTTTGCACAAACTTTACATTCATGGTAAGGAACAACATATGTAAAAATAAGAAAAATTAAAAATGTCAACAATCACAAATGCCGTAAACTGCCTGATTCTAAGACATTGGCTGTTAAGTACTTTTGGTTGTTTAACACATTCTAGTATTTTTGTGAATTTGAATTCATTAACTTTTGTGTAGCACGTATGCAAAGTCTTGAGAAAACGCAGCAGATAAACTTTTTCCTGGATTTTAAAATGTCATAAATTCTAAACAAAAATGATTCAAATGCTCGAACTTTGTAATTATATCGTCAATATGCATGTTTTTAGTGGGTTATAGTTTCAGAGCGTAAATTTGGGGGCACGGCAGTGCCCCCGCCAAGTCGAGCGCGAAGCAAACACTGCCGTACCATCCTTTACTGGAACCATTTCTCCGCATTTTCAGGCCCCTATTTGAGAACCTTCTGATGAGACTAGAACGCAGAAATTTTCGTCATCCAGTAAGCTATAATCCCATACCTAAAATCCGAACTTTCAAGTCTGTTGGTCATTTAGTTCCGAAGTTAAGCGAAAGCAAAGTTTCGCATATATTACACTCACTCACTCACTCACTCATGATCATCAAAATAGAACTAGTACTTCCCATAAACTCAGAGAGGTGAAATTTGGTACAGAGTTAGTTTTTGATGGCCACATAAAGGGAAAACTATAAAAACTAGGCTAATTGAAGATCTTGAGTGACCCTGATTTGAAAACACAAGAGGCCAACCAAACTATTAGAGATCGACATACCGCCTTTACAAAAAATATTCAACTTGGCGGGCCGCTTCATTTGATGTCAAAAATTGAAAGCTGAAGTATCTAATGAAGAATCCTCAGGTGTATTAGAGATATGGTAATGCCCCCCTTCTACTATTGGTACATAAAAAAATCGACTGTCATTGCAAAAGTCCAGCGTAGTGGGGACACATCTTCTAATTTAATCTAGCTTAACTTTAGTCTACTCGAACATTACACATATTAAATGTTTCTACAAAAAGAAGTGAAATCCCACCAAAAACATTCTGTAAAAAAGTAGCCAAGTTTCGATGGAGCTGCTTGTTTATCTCTAAAAAGTAGTGAAATCTTGACAAAGTCATGACAAGTCTAAGGTTCCTTACTGCGATTTCTTTATTATTATAGTTAATGTTTTGTGACTTGGCCGTTAAAGGGTACACAAGGGTACAAAACCAGGTGCTCCATGACACCATTGCACCAATCTTTCGCCAGAACCGCTACCCATTGACGATGGAAAATTGCCACTTGGAAAACGTGTAAACAAAATTGACCTGTACCCACTAAGGTATAAAGAATGTCTAAAGGCCAAGTCACACAACATTAACTATATTAATAAAGAAATCGCAGTAAGGAACCTTAGACTTCTCATGACTTTGTCAAGATTTCACTACTTTTTAGAGATAAACAAGCAGCTCCATCGAGACTTGGCTACTTTTTTACAGAATGTTTTTGGTGGGATATTGATTTTCTAAGAGTTATTGGCATCCAAAGTGGCTATCATAATAGTTCACATGAAGAATAGCTGTTTTCAATGCCCTGTAGCTCAAGTTTGTCACCTTGCATCTTCTTTTCGTTGGTACTATGAGATTGAACATTTTTTCCTATAAAAATAATTTTTCTTTTCGATGGTGTTCTTTCAGATAAGCGAGAAAAAAATGAGCCTGAAATGCTATTTGTCGTTTGCGAGAAAATCTCGTTCTACGATAAATAAGGAACGGTGACTGCAGTGACAACCGACTTGTAGGGATTTTGCGACTGATATTTTTTTTTATTAATCATTTAAAAACTTCTTTTGTTAATTGAATATATGTTTGGATAAGAAAAATATTTTATTCAGGAAGCTGATACAATAGACAGAACAATATAATTTTCTTTTTTTTTTAATCATATTTCATTTGCAAAGTATCTTTTTAAATGATTAATAAAAAAATATTTCTGACTTATAACAGTTGCAAAATCCCTATTAGTCGGTTGTCCACGGCGTTCACCGTTCTTTATTTATTGTAGAACGAGATTTTCTCGCTAACGACAAATAATATTTCAGGCTCATTTTTTCCCGCTTATCTGAAAGAACACCATCAAAAAGAAAAATTATTTTTATAAGAAAAAATATGTTCTACCTCATGGTACCAACGAAAAGAAATGCAAGGTGACAAACTTGAGCTACAGAGCATTGAAAACAAGCTATTCTTCATGTGAACTATTTTGATAGCCACTTTGGATGCCAATATCTCTCAGAAAATCAATATTTACGCTCTGAAACTATAACCCAATAAAAACATGCATATTGACGATATAATTACAAAGTTCGAGCATTTGAATCATTTTTGTTTAGAATTTGATATTCTAAAATCCAGGAAAAAGTTTCTCTGCTGCGTTTTGTCAAGACTTTGCATACGTGCTACACAAAAGTTAATGAACTCAAACTCACAAAAATACTAGAACGCGTTGACAACCAAAAGTACTTCAAGCTCCTAAAATTTCAGGCTTCCAGTGTTATAAAATGCCCCGTAATCTGAGATTGAACATGGCAATTCTTTACGACAGATATAATTTTGAGCTCGTTTTTTTATCCTTATTCGAAAGAACACCATCGAAGAAAAAACGTAATTTCAAAGAGAAAATGTGTTCTTTCTAATGGGATGAACGAAAAGAAGATGCGAGGTGACAAACTTGAGTTATAGCGCTTTGAAAATGGGCTATTTTTCACTTGAACGGTTTTGATAGCCACTTTAAATCACAATATCTTCTAGAAAATAGATATTTAAGCTCTGTAACTCTAACCCATTAAAAACAAGCACTTATATAATGGAATCACGCAGTTCGAGCTTTTAAGTTATTTTTGTTCTGATTTTATGACAACTTAAAATACAGGAAAAAAATTTCCCATCGCGCTTTTTCGTAAGTTCACGCTCATGCTACACAAAATCTAACAAGCTCAAATTCATAAAAGTACTTGAATATATTAACGGTCAAACATACTTTAAGCGCCTTTAAATTTTATTACATTGGAAGCCTAGTAGGCTTCCAGTGTAATAAAATTTCCTGTAAACTTCGTGTAAACTTTTAAATTTGGCACAAAAATTTAATTTGCCATCTTGGATCACATTTTTCGGAGATCCTAGAGCCTCAGGATTTGGATCTAGGAAGCTGAAAATTTGCATAGGTTAGTTTCAAAGGCATCTCTACGCCTCTATAAAATTTCATCCAAATTGGAGATGGTCGAGTGGGGACGATTTGAAACATTAGGTTAGTTGACATGGAATGACTCAAATGTATTTTGCAATTGTATACATAAGCAGTGAAAATCTACAAATAATGAAAAGGAAAGAAAAAACATCGTTTCGATCAGAATTTCTTTTGAAAGCTTTTTAGGGAGGGGGAGGGAGGGGAGTAGACACTTTTCCGTATCTCATACTCACCTGCTTGAAACAAATTTTATTTTAAAATATTTATTGAAATATTTTAGTTATTTTTAATATTTAAAATAGTTTTCTTTGTTTTCAGTTGGATTTTTAAGAGGAATTTAGCTCTCTTCTTTTTTAAACAGATGAAGCATTTGCCTGATTTTATGGAATGTTTTGTTTAAAAAAAACAAATGAATCCCATCGCTATTGCAGATGTAAGATTGGCCCTGAATGTCCTGATATTTTGAATTTTGTCCCAAATATCCTAAAATTTTCATTATTTTAACTCATATTTTTGTAGAGAAAGAGAAAACCGCACTGAAAGAAATTCAAACTTTTTGAACTAGTCTTGTTCATTTATACTGTTTAAAGAAGGCAAGCCCGAATATAAAAGGGAAAACTGTAGCCTTGAGAACTGATGTTCTTAGCCAGCGCCAAATTGACTTTTAATCCACTTTTTTTATTAGTAATAACCACTTTATCAGGTACTTTGCTTTTAAATAATTACAGTAACGAAATCTTATAGCCCTAAAATAAATAGTGTGATATGGAGGCATAGGATGGCATAGGAGACTTGCTGCTAAAATATGAACTATTTCCTTGGGGAAAAACATAAAATAGTATATTCCTGCAAGAGCTATTGAGGGCTACAGATATTTCCTTCTTTCCTAACCACTTGTAGATTTTTTTTTTCTAAAGGAGATTGGACCGGAAAGGGTGCAACAGACTGACTCGAGTAGAATTTGTATTTCTTAAAATATACGAATATATAACCACCCCTATGACGATACGTTGTAAAATTTGTCTTCAAGTGTGAGCACCACTTAGTTAAGCCCAAGTAGTTCTTTTTCACAAAGCGAGACTTTCATTTTCATGTATGCATTATTTCTTTTGATGTTATGAAAAGAAGCAAAAAGGGAGATAACTTTTCGCAATGTACAAATATTTTATGCTGAAACAAACTTAGGAATTGCTCCCGATTTTTCTTTAAGGGAAAAAAATACCTGCACAGTTTTTTTTTTGAGCAATCACGATTGCTTATTGCTTTCATTTGACTGTTTTTGGCGCTCCATCATTTTATTTTCCCACCGCCACCCTCCGCACCATCACCGTCGACCGGCTCCTCACGATGCTGCTCCTATAGTGAAAGCCGTCTCCAGGTTGCATCCATATGCGACAAACACGCTCATACATACACAACTACACACACGCACATACACATACACACACGCATACATACCGAAACCTACACATACACACACTTATACATACAGAAACCTACACATACAAACACACACACAAAAACATACACACACACCCATAACTACACACACATTCAAGCCAGCACACACACATAAGCACATATGCTTACACACACATACACATACCCCTACACACAAACACACATACACCCCCACACAAAAACACACACGCCTACATACACATACTCGTGATTGTGAAAAACATAATTTGAATTTTGACATCTTGAATTCAAATTATTATTTTTTTTTCATGAGGGGAAGATGTAAATTCTTATCAAAATGGCAGTGTTTGTGCTTGTTGACCCTTGTTTTTGTCCTAAAATGTACTAAAATTTTGGGAAAATGGAGTCCTTTTTTTTTTAAATCTCCACTTCTACACAATGGATTAAATATTACTGGATATTTAGTGGATATTATCATTATCACCCCAAAAATGTATATTTGATAAGCTGGACTTGCATTCATATGTGACTTATTTCTTTTGATCTTGTGAAAGTAAGAAATTCCTTACTAAAACGCGTGAAAAGGGAAGTGGAGGAAGCTATTTACAGTATGTGTATGTTTCACGATAAATCCAATTTAAGGATCGATGCTGATTGTTACTAAAGAAGAAACAATCTGTACATCTTTCTTTTTGGGTTGGGGAGGGGGAGAGATAAGAGGGGAGTAGCAAAATCAGTAACAAAGTTAATGAAAGTGAATTGTACCCTCAAAATAACTATTTTTTTCTTCATATTTTGTGACCTATAAGTGTTCCAAAATGTTATCAAAAATGTGCCCTTTTTTCTTTTCCATTCCCCACTTCCGACTTCTGTTATAGTTAATGTAGAAAACTTGATGGTGTATCAATTTTCCTAACTGAGAATAAGTTTATAAAAAAACTCCTTTTTCGAAACTTTGCTCTCAGAAAGCTGGCAAGAAGGTTAAGAATGCATTGATAAAAATAAAAAAGAGTAAAGCAGTAATTTACCACTCTTAAGCCAGGGCTAAAGCAGAACTACATGCAATATACCGACAGGATGGCTATCACATCCAGCGAGTGAAGTTTCGTCCTTCTTATGGACTCATCACTCTGGGATAGTGATTAAACGAAGTGAGAGCCGATGTGCCATCTCAATGAAGTAAAGAGTGCAAGAAACTTGCGGCTAAAGTAAAATTAGCTGTAAGAATAACACATGCTTGCCTTAGCTCTGGTTCAAACCAGTAACTTACTGTGACTAGTAACTAACAGCTTAATACCCAAGCTTTGCCTTTAATTTACTAGTCAAACCACCCCATGGCTGCGGGTTCTCTCTGGTGAACTAAATTGACTTAAGTCACTAGTTTGTTGGCCAATCTCTGCTTCATTCAGATGAATCCTTCAGCTTGGTTATTGTCTATTCCCGACTGATGAGCCCGTAAGAAGGACGAAACTGCAGTCTTTGGATGTAATAACCGGACTGTCTGTATTAAACACATAAAGGGAGACGTTGCGGAGTTTCTGAAACAAATTTTTACATGCAAAGAAATGAACTTATAGCTGAAAAAATATCCCACAAAATGATCCTTTGGTTGAATGGATTTTGATAGGGTTTTGAAATTCAGCGTTTTTTTTTTTTTTTTTACTTCTAAGCTAATGGTTAAGAGTTTGTTGCCATCAGTTTTCAAGATTTACATCTTTCTTGGGTGTAAATGGAAAAACAATGTAAATAAAGCACAAATGAATCAAAAATGTACTTCATATATCAAGGCTATTTGTAGGTTTTTGTCCTGTATTTCTATTGGTCAACTTATCTTCTGACCCATTTAATCTTTATACTGGTGTCCACCTGGCTTTAGTTGTGTTCTATCACGAATCTGTTGTTTGTTGATCATTTTTGCCTTAATGAAGGGGTTCCATTGTAGTCTTGAAATAGCTAAATATTGTATTTTCTTGATAATTCATATTTTATTTACATGGTTTTTTCTCATTTCAACCATCATTGTGTATAATAGTCATATGTTTGAATTTTGCATTTTGGGATTGTTGAAAAAGTATATATTTAAAGTAAGGACTTAATGTGTTTCATATTTTTAGTTTGAGTAACAGTAAAAGACTGCTTTAACATGTAGATAAAATGGATTTGTTGCCCTCATAAAAAAAATATGAGTGCTGTAATAGACCATATATGTGGCATTTAAATAACCATAATTTTTACTAATTGTTTTCATTTCCCCCTCCTTCAAAAAAATCCAGCCTCTAAAATCCTGATATTTTCTAATCACTAATCTTTAAAAATAAAAATGCTTGAAGCAATTAAAAGTACACACACACACACACACACACACATATATATATATTATTAAGAGAAAAGAGAGTTTAATAAGAGAAAGTTAAAGTAAAATCACTTTAACTATAGATTTTAATTGTACTCTTCTGGTATAGAGAGTGCCAAGCGAGAAACATTTTTGTTCACAGAACAGTCATTTCTCTTGTGCAAAGCTTAGAATAATGTCTAAGGTATAAAAGATTATTGTTTTTTGTTATTATTTAAACAAAATATACATCACAGGTATCATTAAAAAATTTTTTTTTTTCATGAAGCAGAAATGTCGTCCAGGATAATGAACACAAAACGTTGCATACCTCAGTTTCAAGCTTGAAAAAAAATTAATAAAACACCAGGATAATCAGATCTCCTAAATACCTGACGAATCCAACAAAATGGTGGGAATAAAAAGTTGACTTTCTTTTTATCTATAACTATTGTGAACTTGTTCTTAGGCCAAGAGAGTGACATGAAAACATTGGGAAAATCTTCAAAAAGATGAACCTTGAACAGTTCAACAGTTAAAAAGATCAAAACAATTATTTTATCTCTTTAAGTGTATCTACCTAATTTGCTAGTACAGCGATTATGTGATATCTCGAATCCTTATAATTAGAATATTCCTTAATGTCAAAGTTTTCATTGGATCCTAAACTCCAGAGAAGGAAAATTCCCATAACACAAAATACCATAACTCGAAGGTTTTAACTAGTGCCTGGGGACTTCTAGTTATAGAGAGTTGGCAGTAATCATTTAGTTTGTGAAATGTTAATATAAAAATTTAAAAATAATTGAAGTACAATGGGGTTGTTTCCTTCAGTCAAAAGTAGTACTTTTTGTCACTGAAATTAATAGAATAAGCAAAAAAAAAAAAAAAAATGGACTCAGAAAATACTTTTTTTCATTTTTCCAACAGTTTTTTTTAATTTTATAAAATTTCCGATTCTTCAAACAAGGCGTGGTCTTTATGACAGCAAGAAAAAAGGGCAAGAAAGTAAACGGACAGCAATCAGTGTGGGAATCAACTGACTTTCAGATGGTTCCTCAAATTTTTATAGAATAGGCCCTTTTTGCTGAACAAGGGGGTGTCATTTTCTGTTCGTTTTCTTAGTAGATCAGCAGCTCTATTTTGATCCAAAATTTTTTCTTTTTTTTTTGTCACAAATGATTAAGACCGGAATTTTTTGTATGCGCATTTATTACTCTCAAATATTGAGGGGGACGTGTCCCCCCCTGTCCCCCGCGCCAACGACGCCCGTGGTCTTTATGACGTCACAAATGATGCACTATGGCGCATCTTTCTACCGCATTTCTACGTTCTGCTAATTAAGCAGAGAATTGAAATTGCGCTCTACGCTTGCTATCGACCCTATCGTTGCCAATACAAGTGAGTAAAGATGCAAATTAAATATTTTGGACTGTGAATGGCAACACTGAATGGCATTTCATCATTTGTGATGTCATCCGCAGAAGCGTTAAACGATGAAAGAGAACCAATTTAAGTAATTTTTTAAAAATATTAAACGTTAAGAAATTATTAAAAAAGGGTAAGATTCTTCGTTTTTAAGCATGCTCTTTCAGAAAAAAATACTTTTAAAATTTTGGAAACGACCCCATTGCGAAAGGTGAGAAGGTGGGTAGTCTTATAATTCAAAATAAAAAAAATTCTCTGTCTAATAAACTAATAAATCTTCTCTTATTATTCCCGGCATGATTGGATAATGTTCTTTGGAGAAAAGCTGTGTTTTTATATCTTTATGTAACAAATGATCCTTTAGAAAGAAAGCAAAGAATTCAAAAAGAAAACATGATTAAAAAATAGGGACAGATAAATCTTTTTTTTTTTTTGCTAATTATTCATTTTAGGTTGGCCAGTTTTGATTGAATTTCTGAAGCTGAGGATTCTCTAAAGCTCTTGAGAACCCAAATACTTCTCACCTTTTTTGAAACGTATCATTTAAAGATGAAAGTTTTAAAATAAACATTTTGAAATGAATGAAAAAAAAATGCTAGGAATGAATTTAAATTGCTACCGTATAAGTTTCATTCTTCTAAGTATAAGAATTGTACTGTCAGATTTTATGGACTTCGAGATTGCTATTTTTGTTAATTGGCTGAACTCTTTCCCAATAACATTAATATTTTCCGCTTTATTTTACTCATGGCTTTATTGCACTCAATATTTCAATACGAGCTCGAATTTTCACTCTACTATCTAGAGATTTGTGCATTAGAAATTTGGCATTTCCAGTGCTTTTTGTACAGTCAAACTTTTACTGTACATATTATGTTTCGAATTTGAAAATTTTCAAAATACTACTGCCATTTTTGATTGAAACCGCCGGTCGCTGCTTGTAGTTCCAAGTAATCGAGAATTAAATGAATATTCGTGTAATTTATGTTTATCTTTTTTCTCTGTGGCATATAATAATCAATATTTTATTGCAGCGCAAACACTGGTTGGATCAGCAAGAATCCTGTAAGCACTCAAGAGACAAAACGTAAGTCTTTTAAACATGTATATTTACATTTATACGTAGTGTTGATGTTTTTTTTTTATTATTATTTTAATTGTGAAAATATCACTGAACAGGAATTCAATTTCATGAAATAAAAAATAAGTTCTGAAATTGCTAAACTTTTCATAAACATAAGAAAACAACGATGCTTCCGCACATTATGGAAAAAAGGTTGTAAAAACCTGGATTAGACAAATATTCAAATACGTACTTACGATATTTTTCCTTTCAAAAGTAATTAGATTAAGAGTTAAAACAAAATAATATCTATGAAATATTTCAAACTTTTGATTTTCCTGAACTTTTATGTAATTCAGTATTAAATAACAGATGGAAATAATGTAGGGTTAAATGGAAAACAGAAATGCCGGGTATTTTAGGAAAAACATGTATTTACATGTAAAACTAGTGCTGTTTTGGTTATGCTGAAGAATTCTGGCGTATTTTTTGCATTGAAACACTGAAATTCTAGTACCTTAAATTACACATTTCATCCCCCAGTTGATAGGGATTTTTTCCCGTTACTGCTATGTAAATCTTCCTCTCTTCTTTAAATTAAGGGGGTCCGGGACACATTTTGAAAATTTTTTTATTATGTACTTTAGAGTTTTGAAATTTTTTGAACTGATTCATCATTTATTTAATAAACAAAATCATAACATAAATATGAAAAAAAATTATTTTTTTCTTTAAATTTAATTAGTTTTTTTCAAAAAAATGGGGTTGCTTTAAATTGCTATAACTCAAAATATTGTTGGTCAATTTTCAATTTTTTTTCAAAAAAGTATGCACATATATCTAAGCTTTAATTTTTATTCGGCGATTTTAAAAATATTGATTCAATAAAAAATAAAAAATATTTGAAGAAAAATTTCGAAAAATTCGAAGATACTTTTTTTTAAAAAAATCATAATTTTTGAAGTAAACGTTTTTTTCAAATTCGCCGAATAAAAGTTAAAGTAAATTGCTTGAAAAAGATATGCTCCAAGTTTCATTACTTTATCTCTATCGGTTCCTGACTTATAAGAGTTTGAATGCAAGAAATCGGGAAAAATTGCATCATGGAGAAAAACGCGTTTAAAGTTTTAAACTTATGTACACATTCGTTAGATGCATGCAACAAAAATAACTATAACTTTCGTTATATTTAAGGTAGAAACAAGATTCAAACGTCCTCTTAAGCAGAAAAAAAACGGAGCAATTTTTCAAATTATAAAAAAAAAATTGCAAAATTTGAGGATTTTGTGTCCCGGACCCCCTTAAGTAATGATTGTAATTCAACCTAGGTTTCCTCAACCAATATGTACATATACTACTGGATAAATCATATACAATTTTTTTTTTGAAGTAGTTTAGTCACTCTATAGATATATATCTCTATAAATAAGTACCCATTCACTTTTGCACGCATTTAAAAGTAACAATATTTAAAGAAGTTTTGAGATAAATGATAAAGTGCTTCTGTCTGTCATAATTGCTTTTATTGTGCTTTTAACTGTCTCTACAACTTTTTTTTTGAGCAATCACGATTGCTTATTGTTTTCACTTGACAGTTCTGATGTCCTATGATTTTATTTTCCCCTCGCCTCCCTCTGCAGCTCCACCATCAGTCAGCAGCCTCATGATGCTGCTCCTCTAGCGAAAACAGTCTCCAGGTTGCGTCACTTACTTGCCTATCCTTACACAAACACCTACACACACGCATACATACATACAGACACCTGCACATATACACACAACTACCCACACATACCCCACACACAAACGCACATATACACAACTACCCACACATACAAATAAACATACCCCCCCCCCCCCACACACACACACACACTCGTGATTGCGAAAAACATAATTTGAATTCAAAATGTCAAAGTTCAATTTTTTTTTTTTTTTTTTTTTTTTTTTTTTTTTTTTTAGCCTTATCTTAACAGATTTCCTACTTTAATTTTTGCAATCCTTACATTGCTTTTTAGATTTGTTTCTTGTTCATTTCCTACTTACTACTGGTTTTACAACTATTGTATATTTTATGTCATATTCATATTAACTGTTATTTATCATTTTTAAGAGTCTCTTTAATAATTATTGTACTTTTAATTATTGTTACTTTTACTTTGTGGTTACTACTTCCTTCTCCTAGCATGATGTATTTATACATGACTCTGGATAGATGTCATATTTATGGGTTCAAATTGAGGATTTGTGAATCAGTAGTACTGTTTGTGTGAACTGTGTACATTATTATCCAAAGAATTGCAACTGTGCAGGGATAGGAAAACAACCATGTTGTCAATATTTTCAATCGTACAATTGTAAATTAAGGGTCGCTTTTTTTTTGTTCATTTTTTTAAAAGTTCAGTTTCCTTCTTTCCTCTGAACAAGGCTAAAAATCTGTTGCGAGCCCTATTGATTTGAGCTTGAAATGTGATCACATTTTTCATTTATGCGGGAATACAGGCGCAGTGCAGCAATCAGGGATTGCAATACCAGAACAAAAATGCGATACCGGTATTCGGTATTATTTTAACGTGAAACCGGAATACCGTTATTAAAAACCGGTATTAGAAATTTACAAAAACAACATCTTAAATCATAATGTTTCATTGCCGTGTTTTATTATTTTGTGCAAAAAGTGCATTATTTACTTATTGCGGACAAATATAAAACGAATGAACTAATATCATAATAAAAAATCAGGAATAGTAATAAACGTAATGTTAATAATGTTATTTGTTTACTAGGAGCTCATTTTAGTAAAAAAAATTCTTGCACTATCCTTTCGAATTCACGCAGGCGGATGCGCGAATCTTTACGCGTTAATAATGCGCAATACACCTCGTTTAGTTGCAGGAAAGTTCTTAATCTTCAAGTAACTCGGTCCTCCTCTGGTTGGTTTTGAAGAAACCATTTTCATGAGTGTGAGTGTTTCTTTTTTATTAAGGATAGGGTTTTTTTTTTTTTTTTTTAACGGGGGGGGGGATTATTATATTTATTTATAGCTGAACAGAAACTATTATATACAGGGTGTCCCTGAATGACTTGTCCAAACTTCGATTGGAGGTAATGATGTGCCGGATCGTTAAAAAAGTAGATCCGCGGATCCGAATCATTAGTGTCAAAATACGCGGATACGGATACGGATCTTAATTTTTTTTTTTTTTTTTTTTTTTTGCCCAATTCAACTATCCAAGTTTAAAATTTATTACGAAAGGTATTCCCATCATAATAATAACACTGTTTCTTTAAAAAATATCATCTACCGCGAAAATATAATAGAGACTGATTTACTCTTTAAAGAAATATCCGTTAAAATTAAGGGAGAGTTGGAAGGAACGTATCAGCGCTGCATTAATGCTTAAATAGAATGTGAAAAATTATTTCTAGCTTGTTCGGTAGATGTAGGATACAGGAGC